>NC_081788.1:15986428-16286428 GCF_963082965.1 Carassius carassius | reverse complement strand
CACCACATTTAAAGCAATACCATGGCCTAGGTTTCTCAGTTTGCTTACAGTTTGCTCAGTTTGATCTTTTCTCTGTGAAAGAAGTTTTCCGATCCACTGCTTGCAATGCAGATTTTTTTTGGGCATCAGCTTTAGGTGTAAGTTTAGCTAGTTGACTCTGGAGAGTCGCTATCTGTTTTCTTAGCTCTTTAACTTCTGTAGCCAAAGACAGCACAGTGGAGGATGCAGTTGGGTCAGTTTCATCAGACACCCAGGCTCTTTGGGTATGCATCAGTGCGCGTTGCTTAGTACCACCTAGATGTTGTTTCATACGCATAGTTTTTGCAGCATGTTTATCTTCCTCAGTCCGTAGCATCAACAACAACTGTGCAAAGGGTGAAGGATCATCGCGTTTTTGTGCCAATCGCAAATCAGTGATCAACCCATCATCCCAGCAGCCCCGGCAGAACTGCTTCAAGAGATGCCGGTCTGCTTCACTGGGTGAAACACCACCACGCTTAATTTTTACACCCAAGGCTGCCTGAAGTCTAGACAGATAAGCTGAAGGACTGTCCCCTGCATCCTGCAAGGTATTCATGAATTTAGCGAAGAGTTCGTCACCATCTTCTACTGTGCCAAAAGCAGAATCCAGTAATTGCAGGTAAGCTGATGTGGAAGCATCCGTGCTCAAGGATCTTTCTTGATGCATGAAGATCAGATATTACAGGATCTTTCAGAATAAGATCAACACTAGAACGCCATTAGTCATAATCAGTTTCATTGGTAGGTCTAGGTTTTCTACCAGAAAATAATCTGAGTCGCATAGGTGCATGCACCTGAGCAATAGCTTCTCCACTCCTCACCACATGTTCAACAACCAACCTCTGAACTTCAGATGGGTTAAGTATTGTGGGTGAGGTTAGAACTGAGGTTTCAGCCACATAAGACAGAGCAGTGTAGGTCTGCTGGGTTCCTTCTTTGCAAGGCTGAGTAGTAAATGGAGTCTCTTTACCTTCATACGGTTCTTGACCAGATGGTCTAATTGGGTCTTTATCAGCAGCTTCAGATGTAGTGTTTGCTGGGAGAACCACAGCACTCATTTCTGTCAGCATTTCACTTAGCATCACTTCAAAATTTGTCCCACTGAGTTTTGCAATTTCTTTTAACCCTTTGAGATCTAGTAGCACTACCCCCCAATTGTCGGGTGTAAACACAAGATAATGATCTCACTATGTAAGTGACATTTGAATCACTGGTTAGCTTGTGAGTAAATGGCAGCATGGGCTCTAACGGCTGTAAAGCAGTGCCACTGTCAAACTCAATAATTAAAGGGTTAGTTCACCCAGATAGCAAATTTATGTAATTAATAACTTACCCTGATGTTGTTTCAAACCCGTAAAACCTCCGTTTATCTTTGGAACACAGTTTAAGATATTTTAGATTTAGCCCGAGAGCTCTCAGTCCCTCCATTGAAGCTGTGTGTACGGTATACTGTCCATGTCCAGAAAGGTAAGAAAAACATCATCAAAGTAGTCCATGTGACATCAGAGGGTCGGTTAGAATTTTTTGAAGCATCGAAAATACATTTTGGTCCAAAAATAGCAAAAATGACTTTATTCAGCATTGTCTTTTCTTCCGTGTCTGTTGTGAGAGAGAGTTCAAAACAAAGCAGCTGGATATCCGGTTCGCGAACGAATCATTCAGTTTACCAAATCGTACTGAATCGTTTTAAACGGTTCGCATCTCTAATACGCATTAATCCACAAATGACTTAAGCTGTTAACTTTTTTAATGTGGCTGACACTCCCTCTGAGTTCAAACAAACCAATATCCCGGAGTAATGCATGCACTCAAACAGTACACTGACTGAACTGCTGTGAAGAGAGAACTGAAGATGAACACCGAGCCGAGTCAGATAGCGAACAATAGACTGACTCGTTCACGAGTGAAGAATCGGTTGCATCGGTTTTTGGATCATCAGTAGTTCTTTCGGACAGTTCGATTCAATAAACCGGTTGAAGAAAACGGTTCACCGGTTCTTTTGCGCTCGACGTATAATGGCGTCATTTGCGATGATTTCCCTTGATTCAAGCCTTCGGTTTACCCATGCTCAGAACACTAGCACAGAATCAATCACCAAAAGAATTAGTTCAGTTCAGATGCCCTGTGTGTCGGTCTGCTTCACGTTGAATCACACATGCGCAGTATCATCAGCTCCTCGATTCACGAATCGGACGCGTCTGACAGAAACGGTTCTTGACTCGTGAACGAGTCAATGTTTTGTTCGTTATCTGGCTCGGCTCGGTGTTCATCTTCAGTTCTCTCTTCACAGCAGTTCAGTCAGTGTACTGTTTGAGTACATGAATTACTCCGGGACATTGGATTGTTTGAACTCAGAGGGAGTGTCAGCCACATTAAAAAAGTTAACAGCTTAAGTCATTTGTGGAGTAATGGGTATTAGAGATGCGAACCGTTTAAAACGATTCAGTTCGATTTGGTGAACTGAATGATTAGTTCGCGAACCGGATATCCAGACTGCTTTGATTTGAACTCTCTCTCACAACAGACACGGCAGAGAAGACAATGCTGAATAAAGTCGTTTTTGCTATTTTTGGACCAAAATGTATTTTCGATGCTTCAAAAAATTCTAACTGACCCTCTGATGTCACATGGACTACTTTGATGATGTTTTTCTTACCTTTCTGGACATGGACAGCATACCGTACACATAGCTTCAATGGAGGGAGCTCTCAGACTAAATCTAAAATATCTTAAACTGTGTTCCAAAGATAAACGGAGGTCTTACGGGTTTGAAACAACATGAGGGTAAGTTATTAATTACATAAATTTGCTATCTGGGTGAACTAACCCTTTAAGTCATGATAAAACTCAGATTCAGGGTCCTGGATTTTGACTGACCTATCAATAGAACCATATTCTTGCAGAATTTTTATCAGTTCGTCATCATCTGTTGTTCCAGTTACCCCACTAACTATCACAGCATTTGGGATTTTAATACCTTCTTGGTCAATTACATCCATTTTGACAATGAACTGGTTGATTTGTCTGAGCACTAAAATTTCAGCTGCCTGTCCTCAGCAACACAGCGCCACCTCCTGGCTGACTCGCCAATGTTATGTAACAGGTTATTACTTATAAATGTTATACTTCACTTTATGGACCAATTAGAAGATCAGAAGATCACTATGTTCGACTACAGAGGTGGAGGGCAATTGCTGAGGGATGACAGGAGACCACAGTTAAGGTAAGTATAACTTTTATAACCGTTTGTTCCAGTGCACAGGCCTTTCCCCCTTTTTAAAGTAAACACAATAAAATAAAATAAATAAACAATTAAAGTGGATTATTTCAATTCAATGAAAAGAATTAAAATAAATCACTGAACAAATCACTGTCTGTTTCACACTAGAAATACATTAATCATGTACCCAAAGATGAATAGACAAAAATCTATAAAGACTCAATCACAATTTTGTAATTCACGCACATGTCGACAATAAGTTCAATTTTCAAATATTCAATCATTGATATCAGTTCCTTCTATTAGGCATCTCAGTTCTCAGTCCTGTTACACATTTCAGTTCTCAGTCCCGTATGGAGAAAAAACAGTCTCTGTGCAGGAAAAGTTTTACCTTGAGCAGGGAAAAAAATGAAATCAAGTTACTCTCTGGGTCCTTTAAGATGAATTTTCTTCTTTTTCGTCCAGTATCCAATTAGGTTGGCTCGCCATCAATGAGAATCAACTTCACACAGAAAAAAAAAAACCTGACCTGTTTAAAAGGCCAGAAATGCACCACCGCATTTAGTCAACAATGGCATCATATTAGGTAAGTATCTCAACATACTAGTAAATTAACATTTAAACATAAATTAACACATAAAGTAATCAATTTTTTACAATATTGTACCCTTTTACAATATTACATTGCGAATAGCCTATACATAAAACGTTATATTTTCAGGCAAGCGTTCAACACATGCACGTAAAGCAATTTGACTCAAAAGTGAAAATAAATGAAATCACTTAGCGCTATGAAACTGTACAATAACCTCCAAAAATACAACACAAATCCTATGGACGCAACAAATAAAATATACTTCTGTTTTTCCTCACAAAAGTAGTGTTGTCTTTCTTATTTAACATTAAATTCAGCATGCATACATAAATGAACTCACCACATCCGGATATTCACTTTCCAGCAATTTGACGATGTAATTAACCCATCGATTGCAACAGGAGTAAAATGACTACAGAATCCACTCAATATCTTCCTCTTTCAACTATTTTGAAGAAGTGTAAATACTATTTTTGTAGTTTTACTCAGTTATTTCTCAATTTTCTCGATCGCTAACTAGGCAACTTCTCTCAGACTTCTCCACTCTCTGGTCTCGCTCGCGCATCTGATCAGCGGGCGGATCCTATCAATAGTGTTATGATTGGCTGAACCAATAACTCTAAATATTACAAATTATTTTTTTTCACACAATTTATTCTATGGAAAGTATTTGTTAGCATCACCAATTTTTAATTATTTAGGGTTTTGTGAACCCCATTAATTTATAAAAATATATTTTATAATACTGATTTAGTCTGGGTTACATTAACATCATTATATAATTCAATAGCAGGTTGCCCTTGTGAATAATGACTGCTGAGCTGTGGAAAATTATATTAGGACAATACTGATTAGCTGATGGCACCATGAGAAAGTTTGCAAACAATTTATAATTTTAGGTAATTTGACATTATTACAAATTGCAGTAATAATTACATCTTCTTCAAGTGCAGTTATTTTGTACATTACAACTGTACACTCAACACAACTAAATGCACTTCTTTTTCACAAGGGTGACTTTATGCATAACACTAATAATATTGGAATAAAGACCTGCCTTATCTCCTCTTTTCAGACAGAGACATGACTGTTTGTAGGTATCAAGCTCTCTCTGGTGAAACAATTTGCTCCCTCTCAAATTGAACACTGAAGTGATGTTGACCTCTTTGGGTCATTTTCTCATAAAAACTAATAAACTTCCACCAACCGTCTGTACTCCTGCTGAATTATGGGAGTTTTTCCACTCTTCCGTGATTGTCTGCAGCAAGATAGAACTAACCTCTACTGATCCTTATAACAACAAATGAGACATGTCAAAAACTCACAGAACTGACCTTCAGAGCATTCTGGGGAAAAGCCAGAGTGGAAGAAGTCCTGATTTAACTCCAGTCTACTAGATGGCACCACCTTTATTTAATAATTTAAACTTTTTTAGTTGTATGTGTGATTTTGTTTTATTTATTTATTAGTATAAAACCCCCATAAAAGTAGTCCATATCCCCCCTCTCCCAAAATTTGAATGAGTTTATGATTTTAGAAGACTCTGAATTTGCCGCACAAATCATATGGACTAGTTTTATTGTTGTTTTTGAAGTATTTTTCTTTCTTTCTTTGAGACTACAGCTTTGGTCACTACACACTACTATTTTTCTCCTTATGTCTTCCACAGAACAAAATAGCAGAATAGTGTTTGGTGAACTATACTTAAGTCTACCTTTAAGTAAAGTTTGAAGCATTTTATGACTCTTTTTTTAGGTCCATCTTGTCTGTTTTTTGGGTTAAACTGAGATAACCAAGAGAAGTTGTGTGGATACAGTTGAAAAACATATAAAAGAAAATAAAAACCATTTCCCTCTCTCAGTGTCTCCATGGAATGTTTTAAAAAGATAATTTATTTTATTCCCATCCTTTTTTTCCTTCAGGCCATCCAGAATTAGTCACTTGAATATTTAAAGCAAATTAAATTTAGCCACAAATACATTCAGTTTTGCCTAATGTCTGTCCTTATGTACAATTTAGAGCACCATCCTAGGTTTCCAATGTTTTTTTTTTTTTTTTTTTTTTTACATATCTCCGGTATTCATGCTTACTGAGAACTGAGAATAAACCTGTGTAGTCCATCAAACAAACACAGATCTGCCCTGAAGTTTGAATATTGGAAATGTGAAGGCATGTCCTTCATAAACACCACCACCACTGCCCTCATTAACATGCTCATCACCTGCATACACCTGCAGTGTCCACTGTTCATACCTGCTCAACAGTTTCTCATTATATCCGTCACTCAAACAGCATCAGCACTGATCTCCTTTTGGCTTGTGGCTCTTTTACTGCTGGCCTGTGTGTGTGTGTGTTGGGGGGGGGGGGGATTAGACTGTACTTCAGAGAGGCCCACTGTTCACCTGCACAGGAAAGGTCATCCTTTATTCATCAAAAAAAAAAATTAATAGCAAAGGGAGATATGGGGAAATATATAGCAGGTTGGGATGGTTTTGACGGCTTTTGGCTGAGATTCAAAGCTTTAAATGAATCCTCAGTGGAGTGTCTGCTTGGGGTGGGCCGGGCAGCACACATTTGGGTCAAGCTGAGCTGAAAGCAACTTATTTCTTTTTTGATGTTCTTAGCTCAGTCCAGAGCAAAGATCAATAATGTCCACTCTTAGCTACCATCACGTTTTATCATCAAGTCTTGTGGACAGAAGACAAATTTGCAAAGTAATGGGAAAATGATATTTACATTAGAGATTTAAGATATATTACATATTTTTACATGTGTAACTATGTTCGAGAGGTGCAGTTTGTGAGCACAGTACTTTATGAGACTGCCGACTAGTACTGTCAGCCTTTCCAAATGATATAAATTAGAGAATTTTTTTTTTTTTTTTCTTGAGTTCCATCAATTTTGCCCTGTAAATAATTGCTTAAAAAGTTTTTTTTATAGATATTGAATGTTCATTTTGGAAGCAGCACCCTAAAATCATATTGTATATCTATTCTGGCATTACCAATATACCAAGGCAGTCCAAATGTCTTATCCAAACCTATAATGTATACCTATAAATAAAGAATTCTGTTTATTTTAGAACAATGTGCCAGTTGGTCTTGCACTAAAATGTAACAAATCAATTAATAATTAATTAATTTACTATTATTTTACTCAAATTTTCTAATTATCAGAAACTAATTTCCCGTGTTGTATTTTGTTTGTATTTTTTCTATTTTCTTTCAAATTTTAGTTAAATTTAGTAATTTTTTTTTATGTATTTATTTTTAATATAGTTTTTATTCATGTTTATTTCCATTTTAGTTTTACTTATTTTCGTACATCAAATTTAACTAAATTAAAATGAGAAATGTCTGGCGTCCTAAAGTCCTGCCAGCTAGCTGAAAAAAACAAACAAACAAAAAAAAGATATTTTATTTAGTAATAGTGGTTTTAGTTTCAAGTTTAATTAAATAAAATAACCCTGATCAGTACTTTTGAAATGATCTCAAAGCATACAAAAATAAACAGTTTTTAGCATACTATTTGGTAACAATTTATAGCAAAGTCTTATTTTGATTGTTTTACATCTCAATTAGATGTGAGTGCTTATTGTCCAAAATGAGTCTCAATATTTATCAGATCTTGTGCTGAAAGTCTTTTTTCCGGCTTTGTGAGAACAGCTAGCTACCACTGATCTATGTATGATATATATTATAGATCAGTGCTATCTACTCTATATTCTGAAGTTCGATCACCATGTACGCACCATCAAAGATTTCAGAGAAGATCTGTCTGTGCAGTAATGGCTGGAATCCTTCATCTGTGCTGTGTGGAAAAATTCATTACTATATATACATAATTAATACAGCAATAATAGTTATTCTTGCCTCAGTGTCTCATTGGATGCCTGTGAGCCTAACACGGTTTGTCTATGTGGAAATAAGAGTAAGACAAAGTAGCTTTGTATTGATGTCAAATGCCCATTGAGGATTAATAAAGTTCTATCATTCGGTATGTCAAACGCCACTTGCTAATCTTGCTAATCTGGCCCAGAAGCGTTCAACGGAAAATACGTACTCGAAAGTAACTTCTAGAACTGGCTTGTAGCATTTTTCTTTCTGGCGGTTCTTCTCTTTTGTTGTGTGTGTGTGTGTGTGTGAGAGTGAGAGAGAGAGCCTGAGAGGCTGCAAGGCTGAGACATACATCAAAACCTTCAAGACCAACAGTGTTAGCGCTTGCATAGCTATGCATACAGAGTAATGAACAGAAGACAAGTGTTAGCAAAGAAGCTAAATTATTCTGTTACTCATATTGAATTTTTTAAAAAGTAATTAGCATGCAGGCTAATGTAATGAATTGTTAATTAGTAGCAATGTCAGGCGCTGAAGAAGTGATGGATGTTTGGTTAGCTGAGACTGCTAAACGATCAAACGGGCCTAGGTTCTTTCTTACAAAATGCTAATCCACTGTACTCAAAGATTTCCAGACATGAAGCATGTATTGAAATGCCTGTGCACTGAAGGTCTGGTAATGAGTAACAGGCTGTCCTATCTGTTTAGATTAAAACTCAAATAAATCCTCAGCCACGCCCCCTCTGCACCAGATCCATGCTTACCAATAAGGCTGCCTAGCACCAGTTGCTTAGTTACCACTAAAGCCTGATGTTCCTCTACAGGCAGTGGTGCAAATGTTATGTTAGTTTCTAAATATAGAAAGCATTCTGATTTACTAATGTCATTGTAGAAGTGCCGTTTCTGCCTGGCTCGGAATAGAACACGGGGCTTTTACTTTAAATAACCCACAACCCAATCATTTCGTGACTTACATGAATGTAATTATTTCTTAATTATCATGTGGGCACTGTCTGGGTTTGTTGACGTGACTAATTGCTCGAGATGAAAATAAAAACTAGACAATCTGTTAGCATTGTTCCTCAGGTCATAGGCTCTGTGCGCAGGGAAATCAATTCATTTTGTGCACAACAGTGGAAATGGTACATTTAACGAGCCTGTAACAATTCTCTCATGCTGTAAATGAGAATTTCTTCCAGATCATCACCTGAAAGAGCCGCTAAAACTAACTCAATGGTGACCACAACCACACCCCGACCCGGCGAGACACCATACAAAATCAGCAGGAAAGGACAGTACTGAAGGCAGTTAATATGCGTTCTTCAATCAGGAAGCTTTTGGGCTGTGAAACCCTCGACTTGATCATGTGGACTTATGCTAACAGGACAATGGTGAAGAAAGGTTCTGCCAATCTGCTTCAGAGCTGTCTCTCCATCACCCATCTCCCTGGGGTCACCATTGTGTGTCCGGGTTTTTATCAACAAGACTAATTTAAACCACCCTCAAAAGAGTGAGAGAGAAATATCGAGCTATGTTCTACGAAATGTGGTAATCTCCCATCCTCCATCACTTACAAACACACACACAAATAATCTACACAGTCGAAGTGATGAGCAGTAGCATTGCTACAAGTGATAAAGATATTAGTTTAGATACAGGTCTCATTAATGAGGTGGTAGCATACTAGCGCCACTATTTTTTAAATCATGAGGCTTTTTAACAGCTTTTTTATTTTTATTATTTTTTCTTTTCGTTAAGCAGGTGAAAGACTGAAAATACTACACTGTTACATTTTTTTAAATAAATATATCAGCAGTAAAGACATGTACAATATTGTCTCTTGACTGTTTAGAACCAGAACAAGCAATAGACAGTTTGGGAATGACTGACTCTTTTGAGTTGATTCTTGTCAATGAATCAGTGGAAATAGTTTGAATCACTGAATTCATAAGCTGTCAGTATATGTTTGAATCAAGGTGGTTCAAGCATAAATGACTCACTCATCTGAATCTCTTCAGTGACTTTCCAAAAATATACAATAAAATACATTAGACCATTTATATATAGTTTTTTAATAGCTGAGTTTTTCATTGATTAGGAGGGAATCACTTTGGAATGAAACAACCTTTCAATTTTGGTATGAATGACTATTTGAATTACTTTTAAATAAGTCAATTGAAAGTTCTGAATCATTGAATTCATAAGCTGTCAGCTTGAATTTGAATCAAATTTGTCTAGCATGAATCAGTGACTTAATGAATCTGTTCCGCGATTCTTCCAAAATGAATAAAAAATAAAATTAAAAAAAGATTTTATATCAATATATATATATATATATATATATATATATATATATATATATATATATATATATATATATATATATATATATATATATATATATATATATATATACACTTAAAAAAGACATATATAATTATAGATTATTTGAACAAATTGCATTTTGCTATTATAAAAAGAGTTTTTTAAGTAACAAGTTTCCTTTCCCATTTAAAGAGTAGCTTAGCAGCTAAGCTTAAAATATTTTTTTTTTTTTTTTTTTTTTAATTATTTATTTATTAGCTTGTCCAACACTACACAGATGAAACACAGCACTAAAAACAACCTGCCATGGCGACCCACCACAGTGACATTTGAGTCATCTTAAGGCCTGAGGTGGGAGAGTAATTATAGCGTGAAGGATAAATGGTGAGTAGGTATTCAATTTGTATCTAATATTGTATGAATAAAATCAGCAGGCATTTATGAGAGGTACAGGAGAGCTCAACATATTGAACTATTCCAGAATACAAACAGCCCCCTCCATCTTTCAAACACTAATGTAGGGCACAAGAAGGGCATCTCTCTGCCATCTTTGAGATAAATGATACATCTGATCCCCTGTATTAGCAGTTATTGCTCCTAATGGATAATCCCCCCTTAAAAGGGTGAAGGTTAACATCCACAGACAGATAAACACAAATACCATTTCTCCATAAAGTGCATACAGCTATCAGATAGCACAGGCAGCACCCATAGTGGCTGTCTGTATGATTTTATGTATCTGTAAGCGTATGGTAAGAGTGGAATGCCTCTGGGGTGCGTTGCAGGTAATTGTATGGATTGCGGTGCTCTTAAACTGTGTTTGTAGAAAATACTTGGCAGGATAACAGACGGCAGTGATTATCCCGAATCTTATTGATTTTCCTTCACCGGCTCGGTGAGACCATGAGAGATACTTCTGTCTTTAGAAGCAACAACAACAACAAAATCATACACAAGTGCAAAAAGTTCACAGTCAGGCACATGAGCCTCGTTAACAGATGCACTACATAATGGTCAATGGTCAATGTATAGCTGGCCAATCAGAGCACACCTTGCTTTTCAGAATGATGAGCTTTGTAAAAAAAAAAAAAAAACACATAATGGTCAATTTGTGAGGAAATAATGCCCGTTTTACAGGAGACAAACGATTCCTGAGTCCCTGTTGAATTAAAAAGATTTTTAACCATCTAAGCTGGTTTGCCAGTCTTAGCCGTTCAGTAAGGGTGGTTTGGTTTTCTTATGTTAGAGGAGTTGGCCAGGACAGGGGTCTAGTGAGAACAGTTTAAATGAGGTAAGACCAGCAAACCTAAACAAGGCTGGTTTAAGAATAAGGTTATTTATTAATGCTGCCTAATTCAATAAGTCTCAGTCCAAATCCTCTGTATGATCATGTTGTTACCCAGACCAGTATTATCTAGGTATTTTAAATAAAGGCTGAATATATCTTGGAAAAAGAATAGATTAACTAAAAATAATTTTGTTTTCAATCATCAACTGCCAAAATTAAAAATATTACTTCAAGGGGCACAAAAATATGAATCTCAAAACAAATGTTTCATAAATGTAAAATAAATACATTTAGATTTAAAATATATAGAAATAACCTCCAATAAAACTAATCTGTAAGTGACAAAAAAATATATATAAAAAATAATTAAGTATATTTTTATGTAGTATTAAATAGATTTTAAATTCTACATTATCAGTACGTTTTAGACATGTTTGTATTTTGAAATATATATTTAAAAAAATACCTTATATTTATACCTTATATATATTTTCCCACATGGAGGCTAGAATGGTTTATTATATATATGTGTGTGTGTGTTACTTTATGTATAAAGTATAACACACACATATATATATATATATATATATATATATATATATATATATATATATATATATATATATATAATAAGAAAATTTATAATAAAATAACAACATCAACGACAATAATCATAATAATAATTTTGTCCTGTGGTAAAGTTAAGAAGCCTGATGATACAAACACACCAACATATGCTGATGACGAACTATTCTGAGAATCTGTTATAAACACTAACCTGTTTGTTCTAACTTTTATTGTAAACTGCAGTGACATGCTTAATAACGGGTTCAGTGAAGAAATGTCATAAATTTCATCAGAAAATTGAAAGAAAATGTGAAATTAATTGAGGCAGACGCAACATTCAAGTTTAACGAGAATTGTATTAGCTCTCCAATCTGTGCGAAGCCCTCAATTACGAGACAACAGCAATTAAAATTCTCAATTGTAAATGCCAGGTTGTTGAAGCAGTGAGTGTTTGTGGGAGGAGACAGATTGGTGGCTGCCAGGGTTTAAGTTTTTTTTTGGTTTGTTTTTTGTTTTTTGGCGAGAATTGACAGCCAAGAGTGTGAGTCAGGGTGTTTTAAAAGCTTGTTTTGTAGACAAAGTGAGAGACTGAAAACCTTCATCACCTCTGTCTGTAAGAAACAAAACACACTGCACTGCCACAATGTTATTTAAAAAAAAAAATATGTTAGTCAAGGCAAACTTGGTCTGCTTAAAATAAAAGCACTAAGCTCAGAAAGAAAGAAAAAGAAAATACAAGGGCAAATACTGTATATATTTTACAAGCTATGTCTGAAAGAAAAATAGAGAATTTAACTTGTTTACATTACAAAAGAGGTCTCACTCTCACATTATAGACAATAGAAAGTATGTCAGCATGTTTCTGTTGAGCTCTGACATTTTCGGAATGCAATTAAACTGTGTAAATAGTGTAGATGAGGTCGGCTGTAGTGTTGGTGCTGTTTGTTATTCATGGCTGGGCAAGTTTGTAAGCCCAGTGATTGAGAGACGTATTCAGAGCTCTCAGCTCAACTGATTCCCTTTGGGGAAATGATCCTCTGGAAGACACACTTAGGTGGTTTTCATCCATCAGCTTCATTCTGGGCAAGAATATGTGATGGTTAAATTTAGAAAAATTGATGTACGTTTCCCTGAGCAGAATCTTCTGATGTTTCCATAAATTGAATTTGTTTTTTAAAGTCTTCACTGAATCATCTGCAGCCAGGAATGATGACATCAGCAGTACTTTCATTGCGAAGGTTCTGAAAGTGTTCTGGATATATTTAGTTCTCCAAAGACCCAAATGAAGAAGAAAGAAAACATTTTTTTTGCTACCTCTTTAATCCACATTTTCTGTTTCTTAAAAAGCCCAAGGCCATTTTAATTCCTTGAAAAATATACTAAATATTGAAAAATCATGATGTTATTTATTTCTTACAAGATCTGAATATTTCAAATGAATCAACTTGATAAAATATTTCATTCTGTTATCTTTATAAAACACCACTGACAAAACTCATAAGGTGTATCTTTGCACATTGACATGTGTCAAGTATTTGTGATTCATTCAATAACCAAACCCAAAAGAGTTAAAAGAATCAGTTTTCATTGTCGGTGCATTAAGTTTACTATTTACTAAAATAATCCCCTCAAAAGAGTCAGTAACAGGATGTTCTGTATGTTTTTGAAATACTAAAATGAACTGACTCATATGAAACATTCGCTCCAGAATTAGACTTCACTGTTTGTGCAGTAGGCTGTATTTGTGAGCCACTAAAGGAACAGGCTCATTAACTCAAGAACTGTAGCTATGTTTTTTAATTGCTAAAAACAATTAAGTCATTCTCTCAGCAAACAGACTTCACTAGTCACTCGTTTTGTACAGAAGTAGAATGTCTTTAATTTTCTCCATAGGAAAAATGCTTCTGGAACAAGACCTCTGCACAGACCTCTGAACATGTCTGGTTCATGCCTCACATTACAAGTACAGATCATTCTAATTATTTTTGCCCAGTGATTTCTATCACATTCCCTCCAGTTATCTGTGTTACTGAACAGCACAGAGCATAGGAGGCAAATACATTAACAGTTATACAAATCAACAGCAGCCTTTGATCTTTTGACTGGCATCCAAACGAAAATTAAAGCCTCAGGGTTTGAAGCTTGAGAGAGAGAAAAAAGAGAGAGAAGGACTGATTTCCACTATAACAAGTGGTCAAGAAGGAGAGTTTTTGCCCAGTGTAATTAACACTGCAGAATTATCAACCCGCAACAGAGGGATGATGCAACCGTGAGCTGCAATTTGAAACATAACCATGACTAAAAGCTATGAGGGAAGTTTGGGAAATAAAAATTGAATCATAAGGGTCTTGAATCACCCTATAGTGGTTTATTTTGTGATGATGACCAGCTGACTGTACATCATAACTGTTATATTATCATTGTTGTGTTTAAAATTTAACATACATTTTGCAGAATCTTATTTACCAAACTAAGAGGGATCATACAAAAATAGAAAAAATCCTTCATAGAAAATCCTTCAGGTCCCACAAATTTTTTGATTTTCCAGCATATTTTGCATATTTGAACCCTTTCCAACAATGACTGTATGAGTTTGAGATCCATCTTCTCACACTGAGGACAACTGAGGGACTCATACACAACTATTACAAAAGGTTCAAATGCTCACTGATGCTCCAGAAGGAAACATGATGCATTAAGAGTCAGGAGGTGAAATTTTTTTGAATTTGAATATTCTGTTCAAAACGTTTACACCCTTGGCTCTTAATGCATTGTCTTCCTTCTGTAGCATCAGTGAGCATTTGAACCTTTTGTAATAGTTGTGTATGAGTCCCTCAGTTGTCCCTCAGTTTAACTGTTTGGGACAAACAAGGGACTCATGAAGAACTATCACAAATAAAAATAAAATAAAAAAACCTGTGAATCATCTGGGTAACAACACAGTATTTAAGGGGTCATATGAACGGTTTTCAAGTTTTCCTTTCTCTTTGGAGTGTTACAAGCTGTTAGTGAATAGATAAGATCCCTAAAGTTGCAAAGACTAAAGTTTCATACCCAAAGATATATTCTTAATATATTCTTTGATGCTCGCTGTTGCCAACGGCGCCATATCATGGAGACACTGTTTCATGTGAAAGCGAAGATACGTTGTTTGGCCTTCCGAAAGAGGACACAACTAGAAATCAGTGATTAAGTTGTATTTACAACACTGCTCCAGAACAGTTAAACCCAATTTTTTTTTAGATGTGTGAAGCACATTTTATGGAGGACTGTTTCTTGATTCTGGGAGAGGAGACTACAATGCTGGCTGTTCTGACTCACAGTCTTCAAGTCATTTGCATTCATAAAGGATTTGCCACTGATGATTCAAACGCGGGTTTTAAGCAGTGTATAGTAGCGCTTGTTGTTTGTCGTTTCTCCAATCACAAATGCAGAAATGGTTTTATGTTTATGCGGCGCGATGCAACGCGTAAAAAGACAGCATACGTCATTATAATCCTTAATTATGTCCCCACTGGATGCAACAAAGGGCTTGTTTGTAATTATTGGTTTTATTGTTTTTGTCTTGTTTGCACCAGTGCTCTGATCGAGACATGCATCACAGTATGTTAAGAGGCATAACATTTCTGTCACACGCTTGAGGCATTCGGCCAATCACAATGTACTGGATAGCTGGCCAATCAGAGCACACCTTGCTTTTCAGAATGATGAGCTTTGTAAAAAAAAAAAAAAAACACATTTCAGAAAGGCGGGGCATCGAGGAGCAAAAATAATGTACATTATATGGCAAATAATGTTTTTTTTTTTACCTTAAACTGCATAAACACATTTAATTACACCAAATACACAAAATAATGTTATTTTTAGCAACATCATATGACCCCTTTAAGAATCAAGCGTATGTAAACCTTTGAATGGGGTCTTTTTTTTTTTACTATTATTTTCTCTTGTGGACTATACTTACACCTCTTTTATGTGAAAGATCTTTTTTCAGGTCAGTACTAAATAAAAAATAACAAGCATTTTGTATATGATCCCTCTTATTTTGGGAAAATAATTAACATTTAGCTGATAATGCAAAGTGTATACAAAGTTTTGCAAGAACTGTATATGTATGTATGTAAGAGGAAAGAACCTGCATGACCTGGAGAGCATAGGTTGCCAGGGATACTGCAGTCATTATACAAAAATTTCTGCTTCATCATTTAATGAAATATTTTTAATCCAGAATCATGAAGTTGAAACTGAAAGAACCTGAGGTAAATGCTAGAGTAAGATTCAGTCTGGACTCTGCTGTTTTTCTCTCTGGACACAAATTAGCTGAATGGCCCTATATTCAAAACATGCCAGATTCATTAAAGATGTATGCCTTGATGAGGAACAGTCATTCATAACTTGCAATGGTCACAACCCCAGGAGCTCTTAAATGTGCTACAGAGTCTTGTTGAACATGAGTGAAATATTTCTGAATAGCAATGTCAAAGTTAACATTTACAACAATCAGTTAAATATGCAGTGTGTAATTATCTCTGTGAAATGTTCTGTTAATTTTTTAAAAACATATTTAAAAATGCAATTTATACATGAAATGACTTAATATATGATAAACGTTTTTAAAAAATTTGAATATTTTTGGGGCATACACTCAAGGACCCCTGAAGACCCTTATGATTGTGTCATGGTCAAAATGTATCATAAAATATTAGATAATTAGACATTTTTATGATCTGCATTTTACACTATATTTTAAAAACATTTTGCCTCAGACACTCTTATTTTTGTATTGACCCTGAATGTTAAAATGCTGTAGATTCATGCTTTTTGGCTAAATCAATCCACGAATGGCATACTTATGGTTGTCTCTGCACATTAAACTGCAATGGTAAAAAAACATTTTACAGTAACACTGAAAAAATTGCACACAGCAACTTTAATCTTCTGCATCCCATCACTGATGAAAAATGGGAATGAGTCTTAGAGAGCGATTTCCCCAATAAACAGCTGTTGAAGTCACAAATGCACCTCATTCGCCTGTAAACAAGCTAACCTCCGCCTGGCTGACACTTTAGAAGATCCATTTAGACAGCAAGGACAAGAGTCGCCTTCCTGTTCCACATTCTCCTGTCAAAGCAGATGCTAAATACTGCGCATGGGCGGCAGTCGCTCACACCGGCTCAATTTGCAAGGTAAGCCTATCAATTTGCTGTTATGTAGAGTTAGTCAAACAGCTCAAATACCAAGTCCCTTCACAATTCATCTGGCCAACTGTCCCTCACAGCGACTTCTGCATTAATTTAAAGTTCAGCTGCAAGAAACATAAAACTACAACATCTAGCCTGGACCGACCATTAACAAGGCCGTCTCCCCTGACACTAAGTATAGTTGAATGTAATGACCCTGTCACTGTACTACACAATTAGCCGTGATTTAAAGTTCTTTTAGGACACTGAAACACTCTCAACATTATGGCCTCAAACTCATCATTGCAGAAGTAAATCAAAATGTAATTTGGTAACTGTGTTCCAGGCATCAGAGTTCAGGGTTGTACATGGATCATCTAAGAAGAACTGAACAAATGTGGTAATGTGCTTTGTAACAAGACGTGAAACATATGTAACAAGATGTCACATGTTTAAGCACACACATGGGATTTTTTTTTTCCAATATCTGTATAAATGGCAACTGAGGTACGTGTTGTCAGCGTACTGAAAGCTTAGCTTACAGCCGACTGTTTCTGTGAATTTATATGAGATCTGTGACCTGAGTTTGGATGTGTTTTGAGAAGGTGTAACAAAACAACAACTTCTCCATTATTCATAACACTCTTATTCCTCTCTTTCTCTCTGTCATTCCGTTCGTCCTTCTCCCTCTATCTTTCCATCTCTCTCTCTCTCGCTCTCTCTCGCACTAAGGCTGTTCACCTGTATTAATAAATGGTCCCACACCCCTGTGCTGCCTGTCAGCATGGCCATGTTGTGGAGAGAGAGAGAGGGGAAGAGAGCATGGGAGAGGGAGGTGTCAGAGTGGCATGAATAATGGAGAGGGTGTAGACTGTAATCTGTCTCTGTCTGTCCAGCACGCTGCCACTGCCATGTTTTACTGTTGAACCCTGCACTGGCCAATCAGCATCAACTTAATTCACACACACTAGCACATATAAACTTACCCATACACACGTGCACACCGATGCTAACAAAATATTACTCACATGTATACATGTGGTGCACACTGAGAGTCCATATTAAAAATATGGGATTTGAAATATTGATAGAGAGATTGAAAGAGAGACAAATAAGATGTAGTAGTTAGTTTGACACAAATTGATGTATACTTTCATAAACAGATAGACAGACAGGTGGATAGTTTGATAGACAGTTAAAAAGATATAGAATTTGACAGATACATAACAGAGAGACAGACAGACAGATCATAGACAGGCATAATATAGTTTAATAGATAGACGGATAATTTGTTAAACTGTTTAGGTTTAAGATATGTTATAATGTTTTCAATTTTTTTCATTATTATAATTGTTTTTTTGTTTTTGTTTTTTGCTGTTTGTTTTTGTTTTTTGCATATATACCAAACTTTGGTAATATTGTATTGCTTACAGTCATGCCAATAAAGCAATTTTTATTTGAATTTGAAAATTTTGATAGTTTGAGAACACACAGACAGACAGAGAGTGGTGCAACAGCAACTAGTTCTGTTTATTCACCCCTCCTGTTTCTTATAAGCTGCCCCAATAACCCCAACCAGTCAAAGAAATTCATCATGTCGACTGCAGTTAAAGCTCTTGTTAGCCTATTAGTGCAGTGATGTAATCAGAGAGCAGGACCATCACACAGTGAGATGTCCTAATCAGACATTTTCCCACCAATCTCCCACTGCTCGTTAAGTTAACAATCTTTTCATAGAGCGACAAATTGTCATAGTTGATTTTCTCAAAGTCAAGGCAAAAACTGCAGGACCTCAGGAGCTCTGCCGGCCATCCCTCTGTTCTCCAACACAGAGACCAAGACCATAAGAATCACCACAAACTCATCTCATGCGGAAGAACAAAAAAGTTACTTGTTGGTCTTTGGTGGTTTATGCTGGTCTCCCAGTCTGGAGGCAAGCTTAGACCAGCAAACCAGCTTAGACTTCACAGCCAGTGGATTCACTTGCCCTAAAAACATGTCAGTCTGACAACTAATTCTCTGAATCTCTTAAATTGCATGAGGTGCAAACCAGCATTAAGAGTTGAGGAGTCATTACTGGATCCTTATGTTTTCTGTGAATAAAAGAACAAAGGAAACACATGAAAGCATGGAAGTTCTATCAAAAAAAAGTGAGACCACAGTAGCCATTTAATTTAACTTCTTTGTGGAGAAATGTCAGACAACAAACGTATTCTTCTTGAGAAAATAATGAGATTCAAACTAAAATGTGGAACGTTTTCTTACAAAAATATAAAAATGTGGTAGTTCTTTCTGTTGCCTTTTTGAAGTATTAATTTACACAAATAATGTTCAGATCAGACTTTCAGACTTGGTTCAATTAGAAGCCTGGAATGTTTATTTTTTTAGTGATTTTTTAAATATTTAAAATATTATGATATTTAAAATATTGTGATATTTTAAAACTTTCACTGAAAAGCAAGCATGAACTGTAAAAGGTTTGTTGTCAGACAGCATTCATAAAAGCATGTTCAATGAAACATTCATCCCTAAAAAAAGAGATTGAAAAACTGAATGATATTGCGTAATGTTTACAATGCCAAGGTCATGGATTCAATTTGCAATTTGCAAGGAATGCATGATACAATAAAAAGGTACACCTTGAATGCAGTGGCGCCCCCAGAAAATGTTAACAGGGGTGGCCAAATGAGGCCACAGTAAATTTTGGGGTGGCACATTAAAAAAAAAAGGAAAAAAAAAAGTTTTGCAATATAGACAAAAAGTTATATCTGTGAGTTCTTGGATTTTATCGATAACGATAATTACACTATTTTGCTGAGTGTTATTGTGCTGATATCTTATTTTTAATTGTGCTGACACCTGATTTTTTTTTTTTACCTTTACAACATTGTTTCTAAAAGCGTGCACCATATTTTAGGTCAAATATTTGCATTTGTACCAAGCAAATGCAATCAATATCAACAAAATTGATCTTTGCAATGCAGATAAAACAGAAGCTGCATCTGAAGTGCTATTCAGATGTTTTTACACACTGTTTAATGTAGCTCCGTGGAACATGGAATACTTTAACCTGCAGTTACAAATGAATAAATAATGTTTTGATATTTTAAAGATAAAACATTGAAAACTGATGTTTGAAATTATTTAAAAAATGAAAAGGTTCCATAAAATGTGAAATTAAAACCGCCAATAGGTGGCAGCGAGTCACTGTTAATAAGTGAGTCATTGTGATTGAACCGAATCATTTAAACGGATGATTCATTCAGGAACGAAACACTTTAATGTTGCTCAGAGACGCAAAACTGTGGCTGCAGCAGCTGCTGCACTTTTTTTCACTTCTTAAACTATTGTGAATTTACATTCTGCATTTAAATTAATAGTACCCACTGCAAATAATCCTAGGGGTGGCCACAGGGGTGGCCAGAGTTTATACAGGGGTGGCCGTGGCCCCCTCTGGCCACCCCCTGGGGGCGCCCCTGCTTGAATGCACTTTAAGTTGCTTTGGACGTAAATGTGAAATTTTGCTGGCTCTGGGCTGATAATAAAAGTTGACTAATAAAAACTGAAATACGCTACTTTATTTATTCAATTTCCTTCACTATTCATGACAGTGTTTCTGCTTTGGCATTTCATTTCAGCAAGTTTAGAGTCACACTGATTATTCAGACTCACAATGGGTGAATTACTGCAAACCACAGCAGATCTATGACACCTTCTCAATTCAAATAGAACTGTATATACTCTGTCTCTTCATTAAACTGAACAATACAGCAAGATGATGTGGTCATACTAGTTTCTGCTGAAAACAACCGCAGACAATATAGGAACTAGGAAATGAATATAGCAGGGATGAGAAAGAAAAAGGAAGGGAAACATCATGAATAATTCAATGGTTAGGACTGTACTGTACATGTGCACATAATTCCAAAGCACAAGTATCCATGAGAGGAGTGAGGCAGAGGAAATTTGGAAATTAGTAAGAAAGAGTATAAGTTGGAATTTTATGGGATGTTCTGCATTATTTAAAATTTAAAGTTCAAGTTTCAGTTCTTTCTCATTTCCGATTGGTTCTTGAATGCCACGCTCATAATTTATGTTGACATTTTTCAGTTTTTATAAATAAACAACAGTATTTGTACTCATTCCAGCAAGTGTTTTACCTAAAACTTACATTACCCACCTGATTTCATCTCCTCATCCATCCATTCATCCATCCTTCTCTTCTTCCTCAGTTAAACATAAACTTTTTTATGGTTTTGAAAGAAGTATCTTATATGCTTACCATTTTATCAAAAAAACTGTAAAGACCATAATAAATATTATTAGAATTTAAATGAGTTTTTTTCAATTGCTAACATGCATTTACCAATACTTAAAGTACTTTTTCTAAACTCTTAACACAGCAACACATCTACATCATACACTTACCCAAATAGTTAATTTTCTGGCCAAAACCACATTTTGTTAAATAAATACAAACTCTACATTTGAATACCTGAATACCTTTTTCTACATATACTAACTCTAGCAAAACACAGCAAACCCAATTCAAAATCGAATCATTCGAACAAAACATTAGCACTACTTTTCTATCCAATAGGAACATATAGTCAATCATAGCACAGTGACTGTCAAAATACTAGCGGTTTATGGCTTTACAAAAACTGCATTACTTTCTTCTACATGTTTGACATAGATGTTTCAGTTATGCTTGCATAGATAATATACAAATTGTTAATTGTTCGTTGTTTTAAAATTCCATTGTTTTTAGTAATTTAGTTACCTTCAACTGAAACCCATTATACATTTTTAAGTGTTGAATGTGTTCATTCTTGGCAACATACTGTCTAAAACTGAATAAGTAATTTCTTTATAGAATGTACAATAGAAAAAATTGGGTCCTCTATGCAGAAATTCAGTTGGAACCTTGATTGAAATTGCTCTCCAGTTGGTGTGGGTTGGATGTGGATGGTGCCCCATGGTAGCTGATGCCAGAGATCAACAACAATTACAACATACATGGCCTTTGGTTACTATGCAAGCTTGTTTCTGTCACAGGATAAAAAAAAACTTTTTATCTCACAAAAAAAACTTTTTATCTCACAAAACAGCTCGACAGCCCCTCGCGGACGACTGCTGCGCACAAACAAAACTAAAACACAAAATAAAGCCCAGGCCTGGTCCTCTCTCGTCCTTCACTGTCGTAGCTCCTCTTTTGTATCCTTCCGATCTCCTCCGTGGTTCTCGAGACCGGTGAGTGGAGTAGGTGTTGCTCATTTACTCTGTTAATGTAATGGAAAGAGCATCAACACCTGACTATTCCTCCAACTGAGTCTGGAATCAGCTATTCTAAATATTTTACTGATCTGTTACTTAATGCTTATCAGTTGTTACAATACTTTATATAGAGATATTTTTCAATAATTATGAGTTGCTGTTGTTGCAGAAATAGAGGCTTTACACTATATTTAAAGTTTGAAATATTAGGTCCTCATTTCTGCCATGCTGTGTTTAAGCATTTGTAAAAAAAAAAAAAAAAAAAAAAAATACGATAAGATAAGAAAGATCTATGATTTTGGTATGGGGTAGGCTTGTGTAAAAATAAAATTTAAGCATTTTAGAAACGTGTTAATTTACTGAATATTGTGTGAAAACAACATGAATTGTGTTAAAGGTTTGGTCACAACAGACTGAAGTTGTGCTAATTGTGTATAGTGTTTTGTAAATGTGACTACAGATTGGACAAAAGGATGTTAGCAATTGAAAAAAAACTGTAATATATTTTTTATGTAATTTATTACTGTGCTGACAAGGCTGAATTTTCAGCTCATCAGTGTCACATGATTCTTCAGAAAACATTCAAATATGTTGATTTGATGCTCAGGAAACAATTCTTTTCATTATCACAGTTGAAAACAGTTGTGCTACTTCATGTGGAAACTGTAATACTGTGAGTATGCTTGGATTAACAAGATCAAAAGAACATTAATTTGAAATGTATATATTTTTTTAAATATTACATTCCTACATTACATTCAACATACACTGAACAAAATTATAAATGCAACACTTTTGTTTTTGCACCCATATTTCATGAGCTGAACTCAAAGATCTAAGACTTTTTCTATGTACACAAAAGGCCTATTTCTCTCAAATATTGTTCACAAAGCTGTCTAAATCTGTGTTAGTGAGCACTTCTCCTTTGCCGAGATAATCCATCCATCTCACCGGTGTGGCATATCAAGATGCTGATTAGACAGCATGATGATTGCAAAGGTGTGCCCTGGCCAAAATAAAAGGTCACAATTTGCAGTTTTATCACACAACACAATGCCACAGATGTTGCAAGTTTTAAGGGAGCATGCAATTGGCATGCTGACTGCAGGAATATCCAGCAGAGCTGTTGCCCGAGAAATTGAATGTTCATTTCTCTACCATAAGCCGTCTCCAAAGGCATTTCAGAGAAATTGGCAGTACATCCGACAAGCTTAAAAAAACGCAGATCACGTGTAACCACACCAGCCCAGGACCTCCAGATCCAGCATCTTCACCTCCAAGATCATCTGAGACCAGCCACCCCAAAGCTTCTGCAGCAATCAATTTCTGCACAAACTGTCAGAAACCATCTAAGGGAAGCTCATCTGCATGCTCGTCTTCCTCATCTGGGTCTCGACCTGACTGCAGTTCGTCATCGTAACTGACTTAAGTGGACAAATGCTCAATTTCAATGGTGTCTGACACTTTGGAGAGGTGTTCTCTTCATGGATGAATCCCGGTTTTTACTGTACAGGGGAGATTTCAGACAGTTTATGGCATCGTGTGGGAACGGTTTGCTGATGTCAACGTTGTGGATCGAGTGCACCATGGTTATGGTATGGGTTATGGGCAGGCATATGTTATGGACAATGAACACATGTGCATTTTATTGATGAATGCACAGAGATACCGTGACGAGATTCTGAAGCCCATTGTTGTGCCATTCATCCACAGCCATCACCTCGGTATCACCCGTGATAATTCACGGCCCTGTTGCAAGAATCTGTACACAATTCCTAGAAGCTGAAAACATCCCAGTTCTTGCATGGCCAGCATACTCACTGGACATGTCACCCATTGAGCATGTTTGGGATGCTCTGGATCAGCGTATACGACAGTGTGTACCAGTTCCTGCCAATATCCAGCAACTTCACACATGCCATTGAAGAAGAGTGTACCGACATTCCACAGGCCACAATCAACAACCTGATCAACTCTATGCGAAGGATATGTGTTGCACTGCGTGAGGCAAATGGTGGTCACACCAGATACTGACTGGTTTTCGGACCCCCAATACAGTAAAACTGCACATTTTAGAGTGGCCTTTTATTGTGGCCAGCCTAAGGCACACCTGTGCAATAAACATGCTGTCTAATCAGCATCTTGATATGCCACACCGGTGAGGTGGATGGATTATCTTGGCAAAGGAGAACTGCTCACTAACACTGATTTAGACAGACTTGTGAACAATATTTGAGAGAAATAGGCCTTTTGTGTACATAGAAAAAGTCTTAGATCTTTGAGTCCAGCTCATTAAAAAATGGGGGCAAAAAAGTGATTTTGTTCAGTGTATTTTAGTAGCATATAAATTCTGCAGAAAGCAAACACATGACCTTTTTTTGTGGTACATGAATGCAAAATTTTCTATTCAGGAGTACAAATATGTAATGCAGTAATAGAAGCTCAGAAAAGGTCCTTGCATATCAAAATAATATTTAAAGCAGTTTTAGATGGAGTACAGCATGTCACACCATGGGACATTTCAACGCCTCAAAAGTATTTCATGTCAGCTATCTATTTACAGTGACAAATCATACTTGATACGAAGTGAAATACAGCCCCAGTATATGGAGCATATATCAGTCATGATTTTAAAATGAGAACTGTCTTGAACTGACTTTGTGTCACCAAACAAAAGACAAACCTTAACAAAAGAGCCTCTTACTAAATGATAATAGTATTCTGGTCTTCCTCTACAGAATTCACTTACAAAGATAACATTGTTCCATGTTTAACCATTTACAGAATGTGAATGATTAAGCATGAACGTGAGTGTTTGAGCACGTGTGTGTGTAAAACTAAAGTGAAGGATGGTGAGCAAGACGCAAAGCTTATTCAAGGTCACATCTGAAACTGTGTAATGGCTTAGTGATGTGTTTTCTTAGCTCAGTTAGAGAGAACAATGCACTAACACACTCAAACACACACGCACACACACACACACAAACACAAAAGGCTGACTACAGGAAAGCTTAAGTGTATTAATATTGAATGGATGTCTTTAATTAGAGAACAGAGCTTCACTGCTGTGATCCAGGCAAAACTTGATTAGACAAGAACGAAGGTATCAAAGGGGTTTTAATTTGTGTGCGTGTGCGTTTGTGTTCACGTGTAATTGCCATGTGAAAATTATGCTGCACATAACCCCAGTAAGCACTCAGCCTATTTTATGGATCAAAGGTGCTCTGCCCCTCACAAGATTTCATTGTATGGCAATAACAACGCTAACTCTGTTCTTCTTCCTCTACATCTCTTGCAATCCCTTGGCTTAGTGTTTACTTTGGCATCTAGGCCCAGCAGTCACAGTTCTCGGCTGCCATTGTTGTTCTCTTGTGATATCTTGTGCCACGTTGTTAAAGGAGAGCTGTGTTTCAATCTTGGCCTGTGATCAGACAAATAACAATAAAGTTCATTTGATTTGGCATCTAGCTTTAATCTACATTACTTTGGTGATGCATAATTAGACCCTTATGGATCAACAATATGGACACATTCCAGCAACGATCTCCAATATTTGTGTAAATAATTTTACTTTATTCCTTTGAGTGGCAGATTGAGGATTAGATTAGACTGGAATTATGCCATGGTCATGAGAAATCAATGAACCCAAGGGATACTTTTCATAGCTCAGGAGGCTTAATGGAGTTCCCAATCTGAAATATAAATTTGGTCTTCAGTGCATGGTTCTCCTAAAACTTAATTAGGATAAATAAATTAGAAACAAATGAGACATAAAATCATAGTAAAAACCAAATAATTTGGTTTTAAGGGACAATGTTATTAACTAAAACTAAAGGGAAAATTATAAAAAATAATTTTCATGATTTGAAATAAAGCAGAAATTAAATCAAATATAAATTATAGATAAAAAAAATCAAATACAACTTAAAAAATAAATTAAATCTTAACAGAATTAAAAAAAAAAACTATTAACAATGAAAAGAGCACAAAAGTGAAATACTGAAACATTAAAATTAAAATTGAGAAACAAAAAAAGCTAATTTAATAAGTAATCAAATAACACTGAGCATAGTTTAAGATCTCTTAAAACTCTATAAGAAATGTGTGAAATTACTGAGATCTACTCAGAAGACGAATGAGAGTTCATGCTGTCTAAGAAAAATAGATTTACATTTTTTAGATATTATTTGTAATTTTTTTTTTTCCTAAATAAAATCACATGTGGCAAAGAATTTCATTGGTCACTTCAGTAATAAATCAGCATGACAAGAGAGCAGCATAGTGCAGACACCTTGGATTCTTTCATCTTTCCCTTTCATCCCACTACTTTTTCTGGCTTTTACATGTGCAGTCACTGCCCTGTGACTGCTTCCACTACTCTGTGTTAGTGATGGATGATATATTTGATATATGTTTAGTTAGTGCATAGGACAGACCAAAGCAGGTTGAAGGTCAAAAATGATCCACCATTTCATGTTCCAAAACACAGCTGACAACTTAAGCTGAATTTTCCCCATTTCTGTTTTCTTGGCTTTATAAAGCACTATTAAGCTTCAATTATATAAACTGAAGAGTCACTGCTATATCACTATTGTGCACCACTGAGACATCTTAACCCTAGGCTGATTCATAGGACTGCACCTGCAATTAACGTACTGGGAAGGCATTCTGAATGAACGGCATTTTATAAATGACATGTCATCAAGCTAACTGCTTGACACTGACTTCTGCTTATTCACATTTTATAGAAGACAGTAGAAGCTGTCAGCTTGAGGGTACAAAAGGGCATTTATCAGCGCAGTTCAAAACACCACAGGTGTGCAAGTCAATGCCATCAATCAAACTATTATTATTATTAAACCATGATGCACTACATTAGGTTGCATTTTTAGTGGTAATAATAAACATGCATTCACATCATCATGTAAATGTGTACCAGAGTATAGCATAGGAGGGATGCTTGAAAGAAAACCTGTATGAATAATTAATGCATCGCTTTTTAGCAACTAATTAAAATAGAATTAAAATATTAAAAACATATCCCTCAAGAATAGTCTAATTGCTTCCAAATTTAAATGGTAATAAAATAAAAATGAGTGGGCGATGACTACAAGTATGATTATTTTTTTATATATTGTTTTATTAAATTATGATTAGTGTTATCTGTGACTTCTCTATATTTGTATTTTTATATGGAGATTTAAAAAGCTACTGAGCAATTGGCTATTACATAAATCTATAGGAGCCAAATGACACATTTTAAGTTAGTGCTGCACGGTAAATATGAGTCTGTTTCAAAATAATATTTCTGATGGATAAATCAAATAAGAAAACAAAAGACATGTATTGTTCATCATGGTTCCTATGGTAAAATATGCAAAAAATAAAAAAATATAAATAATAATAATAATAATAATAATAATAATAATAATAATAATAATTTATTTATCATAACAATTTCTAATTGTTAACTCAACTCTGTAAATACCAACATGGTTGTGGTTTAACAGGGCGATATCTATTGTTCTTTTTTGGCTCTGATAGGATGTATATAAGTATTACTGTATTGTATGAGATTGTTGTCTTATGTTTTTATGTCTACCTATGATTATGATTACCTGCCAAGGGACTGCGGATGAAAACTAGCCATTGGCTAAATTCGGTACAATGCATGAAATGAAAACATTTATGTTAAAGCTGTGCATGATCCTATTTCAAATAAATGTAGAAAAAATAAATAAATAAATACAGGTCAATGTAAGTCTAGTGAACCTAAAGTAAATATATCCCAGTAATGGTGCCCTGTTCAAAATTCAGGGCAGATGGGGTTCAGTGAGGGATTCAATCAGCAACTGTTCTGAATGATTTACTAAATGTGTCTGTGTGACGAGTGGGGCGGGGCCGAGAGCCATGGGAACAGAGCGAGACTGGTGGAGTGATTGGAAATGAGCGACACCTGCGCCACTCACCGGTCTCGAGTCCCAAGGAGGAGATCGGAAGGATACAAAAGAGGAGCTACGACAATGAAGGATGAGAGAGGACCAGGGGCGTATTCCAGAAAGCAGGGTTAACTTACCGTGAACTAAACCCTGAACTCTCCGTTGATTAACCCCAAACCTTGCTTACTTGAGGTATGTGGTTCCAAAAACGCGTCCGGGAGTAAGTTAATTCAACTCAGAGTATGTTCCTGGTTAAGACTAAAGACATTCTCAACAGAGCGATGAATCGACGAGTCACTATTGAAACAGACGCTAAGAAAAAGCGCGCCAAGCTGTTTCTTTCTTCTTCTTTTGTTCATTAGTTGTTTACATACTTGGTGCATATCGCCACCCAACCTATTGCCCGTTGCAATCGATTTAATTTTTTTCCATTTAATCTTTATTCCTTGAGAATGTGAATTATATTGTTTGTTTTATGCCAATTATATATTAAGTCATATCATAAATGTATTTTGATTTAGAATTTAGACATTCTGGAAATTGCTGCTCCATGTGTGAGATAATATAACATGTAATAAATAAAATAAATATATATAAGTTAAACATTACCTTGGCATAGTGTTTTATAATTTATACAGATAACTCTTATATATGCCAATAAAATAAATAATCATATTAGAATAATATATTACCTTATTTATTACTTATATTAGTGCTTCCTCATTTAAATATCAAATACACACACACACACAAACTGTAACAAGGAGTCAGAGGCGTTCGGATCCATGTATTTTATTAAGAGAATGGTCATACAGGCAGAAATCAGGAACGGCGTCAGGTGTGTTAGGGATATCCAGAAACATTAACGGTAACAAGCAGAGATCGGGGCAGGCAGCAGAGAATCAGAGTCGGTTACACAGTCCAAGATCAGACACGGGAAAAACAAACACAAGGGAAAACGCTCGGAAATGCTAGACAGGCTAAACAAGACTTCGCAGTGAGTGAGAGTGATTGTGCTGCTTTTATGTGTGTGTAAATGAGGTGCAGGTGTGGCAAGGAAATTGGCTGATGAAAGAGGTGCAAGTGTAGCAAGGTGATTGTGATGCAGTGACTCATGGGGAATGTAGTTTGGGCGTGGTGCAACAGTATGAGAGGTGCTAGTGTCCAAGTGACATCTGGTGGTTGATGGGTGGAATGGTCCTGAGTGGAGTGCCCTCTACTGAAATTCATGGGCACTTCATCTAATGATCGTGACATAGCCCCCCCCACCCCCCAAAGTAGTGGCTTCCAGACGCTCGAAGCAATCTAGGAGGGCGGTGGAGCGGAGGCAGAATAGGGGGAGGGACGGAGGGCCAGGTCCATGTGGACGTGCAGTGGCCGGGGACCGGGGCAGAGCAGGCGGAACTGGGCCTAACAAGGAGATCAAGCGCCTTTCCTGGACCTGACATGGGAAACAGGGGCCCTCCCTGGGCCTGACAGGGGAAACAGGGACCCGCCATGGGCTTAACTCGGAAACAGGCCTTATCTCGGGAACAGGAGCCTGCCATGGGCTTAACTCGGGAACAGGGACCCGCCATGGGTATTTATTGTAGACTCACACAAACTTTTTCCGACTGTCACCCATTTGTTATAACTGCACCCGAATGCTTTGTCACCTCTAGTAAACTCATTTCTGAGAGGATGGGATTACCTCCTTTGGATGGTGGATGAGAGATATATACAATAGATATTTTTTTTATTATTATTCCTATCTCCATGCTCACTGGGACTGTTTATATCTAGGTAGACTGTGCGACTGCAGATCTGAAGCCAAACAATGACTCAAGATGTGAAGATGTTAAAGTCAATTTGGAGGACAAACAGCATTAGTTATTTATTTAGTCTGTCACAAAGGGTCTCAGATGAATAGTTTGAACCCCAGTACATCTTTATTCCCAAAGCAAAGTACAAAAACAAAAAGAACTAAGGAAGCAAGACTCATGTGTAGAGCATATTAAAAAAGAAATGCTAAAGAAACAAGGAGGTATTTAAACTCCCACTTGTAAGTAAACAAGATACATGTGGATACAGCTAAAATAGAGGGAAGAAGAAACAATCAAAAAAATCCATGCATGAGCCAGAGAACTTCAAAAATAAAATCCTCAAACCCAAAGGCACATGAAAACGATAGTTCAGAGCTTAATATCCCTATTTGTCACTCTAGGGGATTTCCCAGATGGTTACGATTCATGTTACTATACATTCAAATAAGAGCTTGACTTCTTGAAAACTTCTAGAGGTTTCTAACCTTTTACTTTTTACATATTCCTTCAGATTATAAAACTTCTTTTTTTCAGTGAAGCTCGATGGCTATTTCCAGAATTTAGTTTCTTCTAATGCTCTATCTGACTTACCCGTATGCCTTCATTGAACTTTTTGTATTTAAAATTCAGTACACTAAAATTCAGTACTATGTAGCAGTGGATTTTTGGTCTTTTCATACATAGCAAGATTCATTCCCTATTTATCTTGCTATTATTTACCTTTCTTACTTCATGCTTATTTTTATTTTCCATATATTTTCTTCTCACGTCTTTTCCAAACTATGCGAGGCATGTTCTACCAGTCTGTGCTTTGGTTTTCCAGTCCATCTCAAATACAGTTTCCTTTGTCCACTCTATCTGGTGAATATGGCCAAGGGTAATCATTAATAATTCAAGTTGACTTCAAATGTTTTCAACTCAGCATAAAGCTTGAGTGCTGGAACCAGGAGTGTCTTTCTAGTTGCTATTTCAATCAGGTCACCTGGGATTGGATCAGGTTGAATTTTGGTTTAGATTTGGATTCTGGTTAGATTTTTTTCTGTTTTGTTTTTCCTTCAAAATATAATACAGAGTTTCTCACAGAAAAATCCAACAGCCACCAGCAATTTTCTGATGGGGTGATAATTACAGTTTTACTGCTTAATGAACTGTTAAAATCAACGCCTCGCAGCTGTTCAAATATTTTTAGAAAATGCGGTATATTGACAAAACATGAAAAACACCACAGCCTCATATTGCTCCTTGAATCCTAATTTGAAAAATAAATCATATTTTTGCTGGCACAAGTACTTTGAAAGGCCATGATTCTGTTAAATCTGTGCTCAACGCCACCATGCCAGCCTTTCTTCACAGCTCCTGTGGGGACATGTTTTCAGTAATCACTGGTTCTTAACTACTCTGTACGGTGACTAGCACACATCTCTGGACTGTGACTCACAAAGCCCCATGCAGGGTCGGCCGCATTAATGAATGGTTGCTTAGATACAGTCAAGTGCACTGATTCTATACACCAAGCTCTGCAGACCTGCCGGGGAACACAAATAGACAGGATCCAGCCGAAATGCACTCAGCCCCTGCTTAACCCACACATGGCCAACATGCACCGGCCCTGTGCCAAAACCGCAGGAGACACCATGAGAGCAGAAGAGACAGAGTCAGGGTGGCATTGTTTGAGCTTGTGTGCATCTGTACATGTGCTGTGCCCAAATGTTATAAAATAGACCATACCACTAGACTCCAAAGGTCTGAGACCACTCGTGAAAATGCTTATATTTTGTATTTTTGTTGTTGGATACAAAATATTTAATAAAAAAATTATATTACCAGAACAACCATCTTAGAGCACAAACCATTTAAAAAAAAGAAAATTGAATTGAATTGAATATAGGTCAAAATCCAATCAAATCAAATTTTAATACTTATAATAAATATATATGATATCACAATGTGATGAAGAATGCTAAATAAAAATCTAATAAAAATTAAAACACTAATATTATTGTTATTAAAAACATTATTGTTAACATTATTAATGCTTTTAATAATGTTAATAATAGAAGTAGTAGCTGTAGTATTAGTAATAGTAGTAGTAGCAACAACAATAACGATAAGAAGATATAATAATAATAATTAAATTCTATCATACAATACAGCCAAGAGTGTCAGCAAACAAGTAAATTGATCATTTTCCACTTCTCTGCTTGGTTTCAGTGGAAAAACAACCTAATATTTAACACAACATTATTTGATTGTATTGTAAAATTGTGAGTCACTATACAGCATTGCTCTCTTGTTTGCACTCCAATCCAATAGGTGGCAGAAATTAACTTCTCCTTAATGGTCTTATTTTGTTTTCCACAGAAGAAAGCCATATGTATTTGAAACAACACCAGGGTCCCAAAATGATTTTTTTGCAAACTGTTCCTTTACGTGCATAAATAAATACATATCATGCTATCTTTTATTTCTTATTTAACACTATCAGAGTCTCAAATTTTTCCTAAGTCTCAGCTTGCACTGACATCTTCTATTGTAACAGCAAATCATACTCGGTGATCCTGGCGCAGACTGACTAGCTCAGTGCTAATGAACAACCTGTTTGGCACAGTCTCTAACACACTACGAAAGCCATGGAGAAATCAGTCCCACAGCAGACAGGAGCCAAAGCCAGTCAAGAAACTCTGATCTTCCTTGGTAAAAGAAATGCTTGAAATAAAGGAACCCAATTGATCCTCTGCCTGGGAGAAGTGGGCTTGTCCCCTGGGTGGCAGAAAGGACCGATGGCCTGTTGACTTTCTCCGTTTGACTGATTCATCAGCTGTGGTGTGATATCAGAACAGAACTGGCAACGAGTCTGATTCTCTACTAACGATGGCTGTCGAGGTAGAACGTTTCACCGGCAGCCTACTTCTCACCATTAATGGGCTGTAATGGGGGAGGGAGGAGCTGTGGGTATTGATTCTGTCATTGAGTAAGATGTTGTAACATCTTACTTTGTAGGGTGATAAAGGCTTATAGAGTTACATGAATCTTCAGTCAGACACATGTGATCGATATTTCTATTGTGGCATTACGTCTCTCTTGCAGGAAGCACTGTAGTGACAGTTAGTTTGTCTCTGACGACAGGAAGTTCAATTCAGGATGAAGACCCATTACAGATCTTGTCTATAAATAGCAAAGATTTTCAAATGATTGAGTATGTGACATCATCCTGCAAGTTGAATTATTTGATAATGTTTCACAATGTCAGAATTAATAAATTGAACATAATAATGATCTGTTTTTGCTCAGGTGGTTTGTTTCATTTACACAACACTGTAACAAACATGTTAGCAATTAAGGGTTTTTGTCTGCTTTAAATTATAGTCTCCTTCATTACAGTTTTTTTTTAATTGCATAGACACTAAAAGTGGTCCTTTAGGCCAAGTTAGTGAAACCATTTACTCAAATACCTAATCTTTAGACCAAGTCTGCAAAACTACAAGCACATTACATGCTTTAAACTATTTTTAGTTTGTTATTGTAAAACAAACTTTTTACTAAACTCTAAACATAGTTCCCTATCTGTTGGTCACTATAGATTATGTTGTGACAACATTAGGGGTCTTACTTAGGAGCTCCAATCATATCTGAGTTTAAAGGGGTCACATATTTCTACAAAGCCCATTCTTCGACAAGCACATTGTGCTCAGATTGGCCAGCTGGCCCAGTTTTTTTGTGATTTCCCGAACATCTCAAGCATGTGTCATGTGTCAGATTTATCATAATCATGAGCTCTAGCTTTCAAAGCAATTATAAGAACAGTTAATAATGTCATCAGTTTTACTATTTCACAACAGGCGTGTCCTGCTTTAGCTCTACTTGAATGTCCAGTGTGAAGCAGAACAAGTAGTGAATCACGTTTGTCATCTTTTTGCCATTATTTATAAGCAGAGAACAGAGGATACTATGTGTTTAAACATAAATCCATCTCTGTCTGCACTTGTGATCGTAAGAATGACAAACAATGCTTCTTTCTTCGAGTATCCATTTGGGCGGTATTATGCAAATATTTCCACATACTGACATAGATATGTGAGGAAGAATTCAATCAAGGCGTTTTCAGCCAGTTTGGATCAGCTTTCTATTTGAGATATAAAAAATGTATTTTGTCAAAGACTTTGAGCTTTGTAACTTTTCAGATCTTGTACATGCACAAACAGCTACAAAACACACTAAATTATAAAGGAAAACATGAAAACACATCATTTTGATTAAATGACATGCACCCTTAAAGAGAAACTGTCCCAGGTATCGCTAAGTCTTTGAAGAGAACTAGTTGGAATGACTGTATTCTCTCCCAGAAGAGTTCCCCAGACAGCGAACCCTGGTCGAACATCTTCCAGCAACCGGCAGTCAGACTTGGTGGAGGAGTCTGACGCCAGGCCCAGTACTTGTGTTTGCCTGCCTGGAGATCCTGTCAGCCCCTGTACTGGGCTGGGTGTCCCATCTGTGTGATTCCCTGCTGAGAAATCCCAGATGTGCACTATTTCACAGTAAGGTTTCCCTCATGGTAAACCAGTGTCTTTCCCTGAACAGATTCTGCTTTGTCTGTATCTTTTGGTAGTAGCTCCATCCCTACTTCCAGGTAGGACCTACTTCAGAGACCTGTTCCATATGTATTGCTGCCCCCCTGGGGTCAGTCCATATTAGTATCGCCACATGTCACCTCCCTAGAAGTAGGATGTGATCTCCATGGTGGCCTTGTACCTTAGACCTAGGCACGCCAATGTTTCATTTCAGTGTCCCAATGTTTCCATCTTCCCTTGCTAAAAATTTTTTTAAAAATTTTTACCAGACTTTTTACCAGAAGTTGATATTCCTTCTGTTAAAGAAAGATATGTTGACAGAACAGCAGCATGGCCTTCTCCAGCAATGATGTACTTACCATTGGCCCCTCTCGTCACCAAGGTCAGGGAGTTTGGTCTGGGGCATTGGGAATTTGCAATGCCACAAGTTGTAACAGGGTTCAGGGGTTGTGGTGTTTTCCATAGGTACCCCTAATTTCGTCACAACCTAACTCGTAATTACGGACAGATAGGGAAAGTCTTGGATATATATGTAACCCCTTATTCCCAGATGTAGGGAACGGAGATGTTATGTCCCCTTTGCACAATCCTGAACTACTCGCTGAATGCTGGGATACAGTCTCAGCTCATCACACCGCCACCTTATATACCAGTATGTACTGGGGAGTGGCTTGGCATGCAAAATCCACTCACCAATAGTTTTCAAAATAGTTTTGAATTAAGTATTTGCTTTTGCAAGATATGTGTGATATTTTGCATGGTGTGTGTGTGTTCATGGTTCTGTTTAGAGTTTGAAGGAATGAAGCTATAGTTTCAGAAACTGTGTAAAAGCATTTTTAAAAAGCTGTAATAAATGAATAATGATAAAATGGACAAATTGTTTCCACAAACTGTCCTAACATCAGTAAGAAGATATGAGTGGGATTATATATCTCACTTTAGTATGTTAGTGCTAGGAGGTGTGTTCTTTATGCAGATTAATTGCTGAACTTAATTCCCCTCTTGACTGACCTTGGTGAGGTAGAGACAGACTCTTTTAATTAACACTTATTAGCAACAACACAGGAAAGAAAGCAAAAAATGAAGAGGCTCATAACACTGTAATAAAAACAAAAAACGATTGTTTAATTGTGTGTGTGTGTGTGTGTGTGTGTGTGTGTGTGTGTGTGTGTGTGTGTGTGTGTGTGTGTGTGTCTGTGTGTGTGTGTGTGTGTGTGTGTGTGTTTGTGTGTGTGTGTTCTATTTAGGTTAATGATTAGTTCACCCAAAAATATAAATTCTGTCATCATCTACTTTCATGTTGTTCCAAAACTGTATATTTTTTCTTTGTTTTATGGAACTCAAAAGACATTCAGAAGAACATCCAAGTTCTTCTTTTCCATATAATGATAGTGAATGGTGACCAGCCTATTAAAGAAGATTTTCAAGGAAAGAATTTCAGTGAATAACATAAGTTTGGGGTTTTGTCACACACTTCAGAAGTTTCATAAAATAGTGCAATATCATATAGAATATTTGTATTTATTTTTTTATGGTGTGTACTTTATTTATTTATTTATTTATTTTTTCCACAATTTCACACATAGCATTTGTTACCACATCAGAAAGAACAATAGTGTTCTATTGTGAAAAAAAACAAAACAAAAAAAAAACAAATGGAATCCCAAGAAGCAATAGCTTATAAATAAGGGTCCATTCCACTACCAGCACCACCCCACCCACCTGGAAAGGATTATATAAGCGGTCCAACTTTAGATACCAGGGCAACCATTCTTTAAATTGTGGGTATATAGAATACAGTTATCTTAGACAACATTGTCAGTCCTGATACTTTAGTACCTCATTTTGAGATGATCCATGTACCAAGAGAAAGGGGTTTAATTCTCAGCCAGTTTATATCTCTCCAGTAGTTGTTGCTTTAGTTTCTTTTTAAATATAGATAATGAAACAGATTGTTTTAAATTTGTATCCAGCTCATTCCATAATTGTGGACCACTGTATCATACACTAAGCCTAGCAGTTGTTAAGTACCTACATTTACCTTTTAGGAGCAGTTTACGTCTAGTGTAGTGTGTGTGAGAAGATGTATATAATGGAATGAGCTCACACAATCTAATGTTTAACCTGTTAACAACATTGTACATTGTACATGCATTATGATAAAAGTTACATTCAGGAAGCTTTAGTAGGCCATGTCTATAGAATAGAGCATTTGGGTGAGAGTTACGTGTGGACCATGAAATAGCTCTTATGGCTTTCTTTTGTAATCTCAAGAGTTGCTCAGTATAAGTAGGATAAGTGTTATTCCAAATAATATTACAATAAATCATATGAGGCTCAAACAGAGTCCTATACAATGAGAAAAGCACGTCTAATGGGAGCACATGTCTCACTTCAAAGAACAAACCCACAATTTTAGATAATTTTTTAACCAGCTCATTAATATGTTCCTTAAAGTTAAATTGAATCTATAAATTGATCTATATGTATTCCAAGAAATTTTGTTGCGTTCACTCTTTAAATAGCTTTACCATCTATGTTTAAATTAATGTCACAATCACTTAATTTATGACTACTTGATCGAAAAACAATATAAAAGGTTTTACTAATGTTTAGCAATAGTTTATTACATTTAAACCAGGTATCTATTTCTGTTAGTCTATCATTTAAGAGTTTTTCAAGATGATTCAAATATTTGTGGGATACAAACAAATTTGTGTCATCAGCAAAGAGTATTTTATGAACATCACAGAAACAATGTACAAAATCGTTAATATTAACAATGAACAAAAGTGGCCCCAAAATAGATCCTTGGGGAACTCCATATCCTATATTCTCCAATCCAGAATCAATACCATTTGAGGTCACATATTGCCGTCTTCCGAAAACATAATCACTGAACCACTGAAGAGCCACACCCCTGACCCCGTAATGCGATAGTTTTCCAAGTTAGATTTGAAAATCAATAGTGTCGAATGCTTTTGAAAGGTCGAGTAAGACCCCAATACCGACTTCTTTTCTTTCAAAAGCATCATTTATTTTCTCTACAAGATCTAAAATGGCCATACTTGTGCTGCTGTTCTTCCTAAAGCCATATTGTGAGGATACTAATATGTTATTTTTATTTAAGTAATCTACAAGTCGTGAATAAACCACCCTTTCTAATACTTTAGACAACGTTGGTAGAATTGATATGGGTCTATAGTTCTGAAGATCACTTTTATTCCCAGATTTGTATACTGGTATTATCTTTGCCACCTTAGTTTGTTTAGGAACTATGCCATGCTGTAGTGATAAATTAATTATATAGGCTAAAGGCTCAGCTATTTCATTCACTATAGCTTTGAGGATCAAACTACAGATTCCATCAGCATCAGCTGTGTAAGAGCATTTAATTTTATTAATAATATTAGTAACTTCCATTTTACAGGTAGGTCTAAAGTAGCAAGAACTGGGATAATTACTCCTCAAGTATGTTCTATAATTGACACCCCCTGGTGGACCAATTTGTTGAGACAGTTTCTTTCCAACAGAGGCAAAATATCTATTGAACAAATCTGGTAGTGAATCTTGTATTGTAGAATTATTTGATTGGGTTGGCATAACAGTGTCAGGGATGACTGAGGATATATTACCACGGGCATCATTTATCGTTCTTCTGGATAGAATTTAGAATTCCTTTGGTGATCCATGGATGAGTTTCCTTTTTATGTTTATTTATCCTTTCTGGAATAGTCAAGTTAATAGCATCGATTATTACATCAATTAAGAAATTATAAGCATAATTGGGGTCTGTGGCATTGTATATTTCATCCCAGCTTTTACTTTGAAGGTGTTGAATTAGATTTGCAAGTGTTTTATTATTAAGAACTTTTACCTTCCTATTTGTACATGGATCAGATACTCTTTTTATCCAGTTTGTAAAGAATACAACAGGGTAATGATCAGAAATGTCAGAAAATATTACACCCAGTACATATTTACAACCAGTATTTTGCAAATTTGTTATGATATTGTCAATTGTGGACATACTTCTCTCTGTAACACGTGTGTGTTTATCAATAGTAGGATAGAATGAGGAGTAGAGGATATTTAAAAAATCAGTTCCCTTTATATCTTTTTTAGAAATGTCAATATTAAAGTCACCCATAATAATACTGTTTTTGTTCATCTGGTTTATACTGATAAGGAGATTATCAAAGTGGTTTCTAAATGTTTCATAGTCAGAGTTTGGTGGTCGATATATTACTCCAATAATGATAACATGCACCACTCGCCATTTTAACTTCTAGGAATAATGAATCAATGTGGTCATCATCAACTGTCAAATCATGACGCTCCTTCACAGAATAGTGAGAGTTTACATACAAGCATACCCCTCCTCCAATTCTACCCTGCCTATTAACACAATACAATGAGTATCCATCGATTGTATAAATATCTAAGAGGGTTTGTTCACACATCCATGTTTCACTACAACCGATGATATCAAAACTTTTTCCTGTGCTAGCAAGAAGTGCAACAAGATCGTCATGATGCTTTTTAAGACTTCTTATATTTGTATTAGTGGAAGTACTGAGGTAATGTTCAAATTTCTCATATTCAGTACTACAATTTATGTCTATCACACCCATTGTTGTAAACGAAAATTATATTTCGGTTGCAGAAATACATGCCATACAGAAAAGCTAGGACCATACTTTTCTTTTTTATTGAGGCACCCTGTGTATATAAAAAAAAAAAAAAAAAAAAAAAAAGAACAATAAAAAGAAAAAAATCACCATCCATCCAAACATTCACAATGTCCAGTTACCAACTTTCCATTTAGGATGTAACTTATATTGTATAACTCCCACTGTGCCCCATTCTCGCATGATTGTCCGTAATGAACTTGGATGGGACAATAAAACACGCATAGACAATACAGTAAATGCTACTTTACCAGTCAAGTGAGGGTTGAAAGAAAAGATTTGGCCTTGTTTGGGTCCTTGAATGACTTCTGCGCTTTGTTTTTCTTAAAGAACAGGGTAGCTGGATAAGCCATCCTGAAATGTATGTTCCTTCTAATAAGTTCTGCGCAGACCATGTTAAACGCCCGTCTTGCAGCCCGAACGTCTGGAGGTACATCTGGCACAATGCGCAGTGGCCGACCCTCATACTGGAGATTCCAAAGGCGTTTCACTGCTGCCGTTATCTTTAAGACGTCTCTGGAGTGTTGGAGTTTGACGACTACAGCACGTGGGCGATCCTCTTTAGGTGGTCCAATGCCCCGATAGGCATAGTCAATATAGTCTGGACGGGTAGCTGCAGGAGCTTGGGAATGAACGCCACGAAAAACGCGAGCGGGTTACTCCCTTCAATAGACTCCTTCAGATTTAACAGCCTGATGTTCTTCCGTCTTTGCCAACATTCCAGTTCAGATGCTTTGTCTTTCAGCTCCTTGTTTGCTTTCTCCAACGCATCCAATCGATCTTTTATCGGAACGATGTCGCCCTCCAGCTGGGAGATGCGCGTTTCGGCCTCGGTTTGGTAAGCAACAAGTGCCGCTGTCGTATCATGTTATCTACTTTAATCTCAAGTTTCCCAAGCGACTCGTTTACAGACCGTAGGATGTGCTGTCCCTCCTCTGCAACCGCCGCAGAAATACTCTTTAGTAGAGCCTCAGTGATCAAGAGGAGTTCCTTCAGGGCTAGCATTAGCACCTACGCCGGTTGTACTTGGCTGGCTGTTAGCACTATAGTTCTCTGAAGCATCGCGTTCTTTGGAAAGATGTTTTGGTGGTTTAGGCATTTTTGCAAGATACTTTAGTTCTTTTCCTTGGCAATTAAGATCAGAGTGCTGTTGATCTTACTTATGCTTTTTGGAGCTTGACATTTCTTTGATCTTGTCCCAGTCAACTTTATTTCTATTAAACAGAGCAGCATTAACATTCTTTAAATGAATAGTTTGCTGAAACTTTGCTGAAAATGTTATCGGGACAAATTGGGAGAAATTTTGCATTATATCACTTGCTCACCAGTGGACCCTTGGCAGTAAATGGGTGCCATCAGTATGAGAGTTTTCAGCAAATTTAAAATTTTTGGCTGAAGTGTTCCTTTGAAACATCCCTTTGAGCTTCATGGAAGAAAATCATACAGGTTTGGAACAGGTGAGTAATTTACAAATGTATTTTCTCTAATGATATTTCCCTTTAGATATTTTAGCTATGCAACTGCCCTTATTAATCAGATAGTGTGCTGTTGCAGATTCAGGCAAATGTGCCATAACGATGCACTTGTTGAAGCCAGTTCACTCCAAGAATGAGAACTACTGTATAAAAATGTCTGCCGCTTTAAATGCTTAAGCTCTTTAAAGTCGGGTGGATTCTGACTGGATGATATCACTCCTCTGTGTCATTATCATTATCATGATTGTGGTATAAACTTCTATATTATCACAGAATTACAATGATTTAAAACTATAGTTATTATCGTCCTTGGTTTTAACAAGTCTTTAGAACATTAGCGGTGATTGTCATAATATTACATAAACATACTGGCACAAAAATACAGACAAAGACGAAATCAAAACATAATACAATTCAGGAAAATAAATTATATTAACAGGTCTAACTTGCTTTGTGAGGTTGCCATGGTGAAGTTTCGGTCTTGGCTGCTCTGAAGAAAAGAACTGTCCCACGGATCCATCAATCAACAAGTTCGAGCAACAGTCCATTGGTCCTGCAGCCCTCGAAAAGTCTCTTTGACAAAGAGCAGCTGTTCCCTCAAGCTCTATTATGACACCATCAGTGTAATGCAGTGGAATGGTGAGACATGAAAATAATGAGTCACGGATAAGCAGAACAAATATCAGTCTGAGGACACACTTTTTATCCTTAATTTTATCTCAATAACACCAGCAATCTGTTATGAATGTCCATCATTAGAAGAGAATATGTTTGACCCGTAGGATTTCATGCCTTTGCTAAGTTTGGATCAATGACATTCCTGCCATATCACTGTCATTTTTGTTCTCCTTTTTTTAAATACATGTTATTTTTTATTTTTATTTTATTTGTATTTATTTATTTATTTAGCAATAAAATGCAACAAATGTGCAACCGGCAAAGAAAACACAATGTCATGTCTGCTACTGCTCATTTTGCTTTAGGGAGGCAGTCATTGGCTACTGCATTCGAATAGATAATTAAGTAGATATTAATAAATGTTATTGCTATAGTTGTTACTTGTTCTGTTTGGTGGTTTTATGTAAAATACAGGGTTTCATTTAAAGTCATCATTGTGGAGATTAATAATCCTCTGAAATACCTGTGAGCCCGTTTAGGGCAGCTGCAGTTATAAATGTTAGTGCCACATTAAAAGAGCAAATATTGTGTGTGCCAGAGAAATGTGTATATTAATGAGTTTGGAAATCAGAATAATGATTACTATATGCATTAAAGTGCATTACTACTTTTTATAAACATATGATCAGTAGCATTCCGACATGACTTGAATGTACTAAAGAGTTCTTCGCACATTTCTTGATTATAAAAACTCTAAATGGCTGACTTTAACTTTCTTGACATACTGTACTATTGTTTTTTTTTTTTTTTTTTTTTCAAATTTCAATAAATGCTTATTAAATGCTGATTAAAAAAATCAACAAAAATTACATTTTGAAAAATAATTATATATTTACAACACATATTTATATTTTGAAACACATTAAAATAGAAAAACATACAAAACAGTAGTACAGTATATAAAAAAAACGTCTCTAGGTCACGCATGTAACCATGGTTCCTCGAGGGAATGAGACGCTGCGTCGAAAACGCTATGGGGAACGCACTTAACCTGAGCGACTCTGATTATCATGTGTAATCTGTCTCATGGAAGAGCATGACATCACGGGCGGGGTGATGTAAGCGACCAGGAAGCTATAAAAGCATGTGCCGCGCAGCACGCGTCTGCCTCGAGTACCAGCAAGTGCCGGCAGGGGTGCCGGGGGCATGGCATCGAGACGCAGCGTCTCATTCCCTCGAGGAACCATGGTTACATGCATAACCTAGAGACGTTCCTCTTCAGGAACTCGAGCTGCGTCGAAAATGCTATGGGGAACGAGGTGCCCACGCTGCCAGACTACCAAGTCCCTGCCTAATGTGTATCCGAAGAGCACAGCTTAGGACAAGAGTACAGAAGCATCTGGGGTAACTGGAATAAAATGTGGAGGGCGTGGACCACCCTGCAACATTGCAAATGTCCAGCATGGACGCACATGCTAAGAAGACCTTGGAGGCTGCCATACCCCGTGTGGAGTGAGCCCTGACTCCCAACAGCGGGGGAAGACCAGAGGACTCATAGGTGGCATTGATAGCCTCGACTATCCAATGGCTAAGAATCTGCTTAGATGCAGGAAAGCCCCTTTTGGGTGGACCGTAGCACACTACCAATTGGTCCGATTTTCTCCACAGGGCAGCTCTGTGGATGTATGTGTCCAGCGCTCGAGCTGGATACATACAATTTAGCTTCTTCTGGTCGGACTCCTGGAAGGGAGGAGGGCAGAAGGCCTGCAGTACTATCGGTTGTGGTGTGACAGAGGGAACTTTAGGAACACAACCTGCTCGAGGGTATAGAAGTGCTTTGGCAATGCCGGGTGCAAAGAGAAATGAGTAGGGGTCACTGAGAGGGCCTGAAGATCTCCGACTCCCCTCAGAGAGGTAATAGCCAACAGGTCAGATGTCTATCTGATATATCTTGGATCAGCTCGAATGGAGCTTTACAGAGCCTTTTAACACCACAACCAAGTCCCAGGGTGGGACATGGGACGTACTGGAGGCCTCAGCCTCAGCGCACCGTAGGTGGTCTCTGGACCATGAGGTGAAGAGTTTCCACCTCAGGATGTAAAGTTTCCTCGTTGAGGGAGCTCTGGACTGGAGGATGGTCTCAACAACCTCGGTTGAGAGACCAGATGCTATGAGCTTTGCCCTCTCAGGGGCCACACAATAGTCCCCATAACTCTGGGTGAGGGTGAAGTATTGTGCCCTGCGCCTGAGAGAGTAGATCTGTCCTTATCTGAATCTCGCATGGAGAGCGGTCGAGGAGATTAGATCTGAGAGCCATACTTGGCCCAGCCAGAATGGGGCTACTAATAGAAGACAGACCCCGTCCCGGCGTACTCTTGCCAGAACTCCTGGGAGCAGAGCGATTAGGGAAAAACTTACAGACAAAGCCTCGGCCAAGTCTGTACCACAGCGTCCAGTACGAGAGGAGCTGGATGAACTAGAGAGAACCAGAGGGGACATTGCGATGTCTCTTGAGTCACAAAGAGGTCTAAAAACTCTCCATATCTGCTTCACCACCTCAGGGTAAAGTCTCCAGTCCCCGGGCCTCAGCCCCTGTCTCGACAGTATGTCTGCTCCAACATTCAACCTCCCAGTAATATACACTGCTCTGAGCGAGAGGGGTTCATCCTTGAACCCCAGAAGAATCTAGTGTGCCAGCTTGTACAAGGGGCACGAACACAGACCTCACTGGTGGTTGATATAAGAGACCACGCATCGCCGCGTGACCTTGTTATTTCGAAGTGGGTTCCTTCTCTGGGAAAATCCCTTGGTCTTGAGCCACCACTGTAGGGGTCTCATGTACAGCAGGCCAAAAGGTATCATGTTGGATGCAGCTGCCATCAGACCCTGCAGTCTCTAAAAATGTTTGACAGTGAGTGACTGGCCTTCTTTGACTCTCTTGACTGATGTGAGGATCGACTCAATACAAGCAGGAGACAGACGTGCCCACATCGTGGTCAAATCCCACACTACACCTAGATAGGCGGTTCTCTGAACTGGAGAAAGTACACTGGCATTCAGTCTCAAACCCCGCTCCCTCATGTGAGCGAGAACGACATCTCGATGTCGAACCACCATGTGCTCTGATTGAGCTAGAATCATTGATATAATTTAGTATGCGGGGTGAGAGTGCAAGGCCGAACGGAAGTACTCGATATCGGTACGCTTCGCCCCCGAAAGCAAACCTCAGAAACTTCCTGTGTTGTGGAAGGATAGAGACATGGAAGTATGCGTCTATGAGATCTATCATGACAAACCAGTCCTCAGACCTGATTTGTGATACAACATGCTTTATAATGAGCATTTTGAACTTCAGCCTCATAACTGAGTGATTTAACTGATGTAGATCTATGATCGGATGCAACCACCCATCCTTCTTTGGAACTTGTGAAATACCAGCTGATAAAACCCAGATCCCTCTCTTGAAGGGAGTCCACCTCAATGGCCTCCTTCCCTAAAAGGGTATTCACTTCTTGTTCCGTAACCAGAGCCTGCTCGGGTCCGACCAACGTCGGAATAACCCAGTTGAATTTCAGCGGTAAGAGCCGAACTGAATGTGATAGCCTTATTGCCAAATGCTCGTTCAAATGCTGCTAAATAATCTACTAAGGGAATCAGTCTCTCGAGACTGACCTTTGGTGTAACTGAGGCAGCTAAATCGGTGCCTGAAGTAGAACACCATTCCTAGCAACCGATCTAACTGTTTTAGAGACCCCCAAAGGGGTAGCGAGTCTCTCAGCACTGCTACGCTCACTGGCAGAAGAAACTAAGAGCAGCACTCGCTGGAAACCACTGCACCCTGGAGCTCTGGTAGGGTTGGCAGATCAATTTCCAGAGGGCACTGAGGAGAGATGGGCACCGTGTAATGCATGTAAACACCACTCTACCCCTGGACTTCTTAGCCGAGGTCCACCCAGTCTGAAGTACGGCCCTCAGATCTGGCTTAGACTTTGAAACCCTGGCCCAGAGTGTTGCTTCAGCCTCCAGTCCCGACGTGGGGGAGCATGGGTGGCAACGCTCTGATTCTGCGCCTCCCTATATGAGGAGGCGGTACACTGAGAGGGCTGCTCCCGCCCAGCTGCACCTCCAGTATATAGAACTTCTCAAAGTGAGATAAATGTCATTATTTTCCTCGAAATGTAATGCAATCAAACAATCAGACGAGTAAACAGTCTGACTTGGATTACAATTCATATATAATTTCTCATAGTTACATTAATACTGAATTTAATTCCTCAGAATTAAATGCAGCTAACCAATCAGACGAGTAAACACGGTCTTGTTTGGTAAGATTCACATCAAAACCGACACTGTGAGGAACGCTGGCGAAGACTCCATCTCGAGAAGAGCCCTCTGGGATCGAAGCATCCGCACTGGCTGTACACCGAAACAGCGTACTTTGATCCCAGACAGACCGCGCACAGACTGTGTGTATCCCCACTCGTGATGTAGCGAGGGGAGGGAGGAACACACAATCTGAAACGCGATCTGGATTCACCTTTCAGATGTCTCATCTTAGCTTTGCTCTTTGACTATTGCTTACTCATTGAGAAGCTAATAGTGACAAACAACAATAAATAAGACTGACAGGACAGAATAACATGCACACACAGAGTGCTTGCTGAAAGACGCGAAGCTGACGCCAGCTGCGCGGCACATGCTTTTATAGCTTCCTGGTCACTTATGTCAGCCTCACGCTCTTCCATGAGACAGATTATACATGATATTCAGAGTTGTTCACGCTAAGCGCGTTCTCCATAGCATTTTCGACACAGCTCGAGTTCCTGAAGAGGAACCATATACTATTATATGAACTAGTTTTAAATAATATTTCACAATATTACTGTTTTTACTGTATTTTTACTGAATAAATGCAGCCGTTGTGGGCATAAGATATTTCTTTCAAAAACATTTAAACCTCTTCTGACCCATATTTTTGAATGGTAGTTTAAATCTGCTTTTGATAAACTTAAAATACTTTTAAAGAGCATGTATGGAGCTACTGGACCATTGGCAGATGTACGTAGAGACCAGGCCTCACCTCCCTTTGCCCTGACAGACATTTAATGGTCTCTATACTCACTACAATATGCTCTTACACTTCAACTCTCGGAAAGAAAGATGCAGACAGACACACACTTTCCTCTCCTCTGGAGAGTATGTAACTAGGTCATTCTATCCCATATGCGAGCACATCCTGAACTCTGTCAGGTAGCACAACTCTTCCTCTCTCTGTCTCTCTCTCTCTCTCTCTCTCTCTCTCAAAGCTGAAACAAAAGTCAAATCTAATCAGTCCAACCACAAATCAGTCAACTATAATGCCACTATTTATTCATTGTACATTTTTTGGACAGAAAATCTAACTAGGAACACATTTTTTAACAAAAGATAAACACGCTTGACACAAGCTAAACATGCATTACACAAAAAGTCTACTGTGACGGATTTGATTTATGGATGAGAACAGCCTCTGACTAAAATGCTTAAATGATAGATTTTGTTAAAACAACAAGACCCCTTAGTGAGCATGAGAAAGTTTGAGACACATTTATCACAGTGGAATTGTGTTTACTTAGCTAAATGTTAGCTGATTGTCTAAATCATATAGTGGATGTTGTTCATCATAGAATAAACATCAATTTTAAACTAAATCTTCTCCTTTTTTCTTTTTTTATCTTTTTACTATTCAGGAACATGGTAATCTCATGCCTACTGTGCGGTTCTGTTGAAAAACTATGCAAACCTTTTAATAGGTATCTTAAATGTTCCAGTATGTTTCATAGACTATTATATTCTTATGATCTATGGCTTACAATTTATTTTGAACAATCCATATTTTGATCAGGAAGTTATAGCCATTAGTGTACAAACTAAAGAATTCACTACCATCGTATTTCAGAGGGTCACACCGAACTGCAGAATAACAACTAAATGTCTGTCTTGAATTGCTTGATGTTGATGGTCATTATTTCATTGAGTTAGAGGAATGCTTTAAGTCCCAAAAAGAAAATTACTGCACTTTGAAACTTTGCCAATATAAAAATAATCAAATACCACCTGGATCATTCAGACAGCCATTAGAATAATAATGAGACAAAACAAACTCATCACAACTGTAATGCATTGTGCATGGAGTATCTTGTTATAAAGATGCCTGGGTCTGCCAGTCACTGATGGGAAGTAAGTATTAGATGGAGAAATCAGTCCATCCATTACCTATGACTTTATCCGACTGATCATTTACTTGCTATAAAAGTATGAACTACTGTATCAGTCAGGGTGCATAAGGCAAGTAGAAGAGTGTGTACAACAGGTTTTTCGGTAAAGGGAATTATACTTGATGAACTGTTGCTGCAAGACCTAAAGCAAGTAGTTCATGCAAAATGTCTCTAGGTCACGTACATAACCCTGGTTCCCCGAGGGAACGAGATGCTGTGTCAAAAATGTTTTGGAAATGCCCCTGTATGCACACACTCTGAATCACATGTGAAATCAGTCCAAAGGAAAGGCGAAACGTCACAGGCTGGTTGACGCAGAGACCAGAGCTTAAAAGCACATCCAAAACAAGCAGTGTTAGCTTCTGATCATTGAAGCAAGTTGCTCACTGGGTTGCAGGAAGTATGGCAATGCGACGCAGTGCCTCGTTCCCTCTGGGAACCAGGGTTACGTACGTAACCTACAGATGATCCCCTTCAGGAACTCGAACTGCGTCGAAAACGCTTTGGGAATGAGTATGTCCATGCCACCATACTGACAAATGTCTGTCTAGTGTGAAATCTTGGCGAGCACTTCTAAGAAAGAAGCACCAGAAAGTCTGCAGCAATACCATACTTTTCCTGGCCTCACACACAACAAAAGAAACATGTACCAACGGGCTTCGCCCCCAGTGAATGACCACCCAAAGGGATGTGGAAAGCAACTATGGCTACCAAGAACACTCTAAAGGTAGAGGGGGTCAAATCTTCAAAGAATCGTTCCTGCAGAAACTCCAGAAATGAAACAACTGGGCAGTTAACTGCACTGATAAAAATATTTTGTGGTGAAGTAAATACTACATAAAAACAAATGTAATTTCTACATTAAATAATTAGGTTCAGGCAAGAATTAAAAAAAAATAAAGTCAATTCTGTATTACTACTCAATTTAAGCTTGTAGAAATTAAAGTTTTTAATTATAAGCATATTTTACTTGAAATTGTACGTTATGTTTACAAAGATTCTTTAAGTAAATATCATAGTTATGATCCCATTTTTCCCATCATGCACTGGGACATGAATAATTAACAAGGTTAAAATTTTCACTGTTTTTGAGTTGTATTTACACTGTTTTATGGTTGATTTTGTCGTCAGGTTTAGTAACTTACTGTTTTCTGATATCTGGAGTTAATTTTCTACCCATTTATACTCAAACTTAGTAGACTTAAGTACACTTTACTTAATTCAATACTTAATTTGAAATACTTATTTTACTTAAAATGCATGTGTGCAAAAACTTACAAAATAAAAATTAAGTAAATCTACTTGTTTTTTCAGCATGGGAGCAGCTGATAATTTCGGAACCATGATGTGAACAACCCACTTCAAGGAGTACAGTTTTCTCATGGAGGGTGCTCTGGAGTGGAGGATGGTCTCAACAACCTTAGTTGAGAGACCGGAAACTATGAGTTGTTTTCCCTCAGGGGACACAGCCCCAGTTTCCAAAACTCCGGGCATGGGTGAAAGATGCCTGAGAGAGGAGATCCCGCCGAATGGGAATCTCCTATGGAGAATCAGCGATTGGAGCTGCCTGGTCCACAAACCATGGCCAGCACGGCCAGTATGGGGCTACAAATATGAGACTAACCCCGTTCTGGCGAACTCTCTCCAGAACTCCCGGGAGCAGAGCAATTGGGGGAAAGGCGCACAGACGAAGCCTTTGCCACGTCTGTACCACAGCATCCAGCCCCAGCTGAGCTTGATCCATAAGGGAGAACCACAGGGGACATTGTGATGTCTTTCGCAAATGAGTCTACCTGGGCTCGACTGCACTTCTTCCAAATAGGCTCGACCACCTTGATGTGGTGCTTCCATTCCCCGGGCCTCAGCCCTGCCTTGACAGGATGTCTGCTCCCTGATTGAGGAGCCCAGGGATGTACATTGTCCTCACAGAGAGCAGTTTCCCCTGGAACCACAGAAGGATCTGTCACGCCAGCCTTTAATTAGGGCAGGAGTGGAGATCCCCCTGGCAGTTGATGTAAGAGATCACCAATGTGTTGTCTGTGCAAACAAGCACATGATGGTCTCTCATGTCTGGGATAAATTGCTTCAATTCCCGAAATATGGCCAAAGTCTCCAGGCAGTTGATGTGCCGCATGAGATGGGGACCTTCCCACAGACCCTGGGCGGAGCAGGCACTCATAACCGCTCCCCAGTCCGGGAGAGAGGTGTCCATCATTAGAGTTACACAACGACATGGAGCCCCCCAACACAGGGCCCTGTGACAGGAACAAAGGTTTCTTCCATATGTCTAAGGTACGTAAGCCTCACCGTGTGACCTTGATCATGCGAAGCGGTTTGCCTCTCATGGAAAAGTCTTTGGTCCTGAGCCACCACTGCAAGGGTCTCATGTACAGCAGGCCAAAATGTATCACGCTGGATGCAGCTGCCATCAGATTCAACAGTTTCTAGAACTGCTTCACAGTGAGTGACTGGCCTTCCCTCACTCTCTTGACTGCCGTGAGGATCAACTCGATCCGAGCAGGGAACAGATGTGCCTGCATCATGGTCGAATGATGCACACTATGCCCAGATAAGTGGTCTAGAGTTGAAGATCTTAGCCCGAACCCGACGGGACCCGATGGGACCCGACGGGTTTGGTCGGGTTCGGGCTTAATTTATATCATCTTACGCGGGCTCGGGTCGGGCTCGGGCTTGCGCTCCGGTCATGTGATGTGTTTTGGTTAGCGCGAGAAAGATGCGAAAATGGAGAAAGATGTGAAAATGGATGCTAAGTAGGTGTAACGGAGGCTTGCCTCTGGCGATTACGTTTTGGTTGCACCAGCAACTAAAGCAAAGTCTGAGGTGTGGAAAAGTTTTGACCATGTTTATAATGAGAACAATGAGTGAATAATGACGCAACATCAGTGAGCGCAGGAACGCGCTGAAGACATCTAGCCTACAGTGGATTCAATAATTTTCCTCCACAAAAACATATAGGCTTAGCCTAATCTCTGTGAGTAAAGTTTTTTTTAAATGATAACTTAATATTCATTGAGTGTTAAAATGCATAATTTGGACAGAGTATTTACTCTAATGTTGGCATTATTCTTTTATTAAATGTCAGCTGCTAGTGGCAAAGCAAATCCGGGGGAGCCTTTATCTTAATTTCATTATTGCCAAATACCCATCTTAATTTAGAATTTATCTTAATTTAATTTGTTAAAAAAGACTAGTTTTTATCACTTTTAAGGCCTGATTACAGCTCTAAAGTGGTCCTCTTTACTGGAGAAAGCAATATTGTCTTTGTGTTTAGTCTTAACCCCAAATCTTTAATGTGAGTGAGGTCAACATCTTGATGCCAAACTGCTATGATGTAATTCAGTATGCGAATGCCCTTGAGTCGCAGAGGAGCCAGAGCAGCATCAACACATTTGGTGAAAGTGTGTGATGATTGTGCCAAACTGAACGCAAGAACCCAATATTGGTACGCTTTGCCCCGAACAGCAAACCTAGGAACTTCCTGTGTTGTGGAAGAATGGATGTAGTGTAGTGTCGAGAAGTGTGAATACCACAATGACTTCCAGATAGACAATCAAGTCATGTAGGTTGAACAGCACAGCGATCTGCCGATGTTTAGAGTCCTGTAGTGTGAACTTAGCCCAAGTGAACCAGTCTCTCAAGACTGGCCTCTGGTGTATTTAGAGCTGCTAGCTCTGTGCACAGAAAGTGGAGGACCAGCAGAAGCCACTGCCAAACGTATCTCATTGGGTCTTGGCCTGAGCAGGCTCTGGTTGTGTCAGTCTAAGTCTTTCAAGTTGATGACAAGTCTGAAGTCTTTTTTAATAGGAGACTTCAGCCAAAAAGTCCTCATGCCCATGGCTCAGGACATCTGAGGGCAGGCCCCTCTGGGGAAGAGCGGTATACACCTCATCATACGTGCCTGTTTCTAATCAGTGCCCTCAGGAGATCGTTCTGTTAACCCTGCCATCCCCGGTGCTTCAGGGCACAGCGAGTGCATCTCTCAGCTCACGTTAAGAAACGTAGCGGTCCTGAAAGGCTCGCTACCTCCAAGGAGGTCTCTAGAGCCACTATATCGTTATATAGCTGCTCAGCCTTTCAGGATCACTATGTTCCGAACCTTGATCGAGAGAAAGAGAGAGAGAGAGAGAGAGAGAGAGTTAGATTCATATGCAATTCCAATTATCCCAATTGCTGCCTTGGATCAGCAAGGGAACCACAGAGACTGCAAACACGGAAACACTCCTCAAAGTGTGCCCCACGGGAGCGGCACGTTCACAGCGGGAGCACGATGCACAATCAGCCCCCTCAAGAGCTGTCTGTGCGTGCTCCTCTTCAAAACAACAACAAAACGATCACATGCATTCACACCCATAATGTTTAGCATGGGCAGAGAAGAACACATGATTTGAAATGCTGTCTGTTTAGCTCGCCATATAAAGGTGATTGTGCACTGTTAATCCGAACAACAGTGAATAAGACTGACATGTTTCACACAGTGCGCTTACTGAAAACACAGAAGCTAACGCTGCTTGTTTCGGATGTGGTTAGAGAGGTTGACTCCTAACCCTAGGGTTGTGGGTTTGAGTCTCGGGCCGGCAATACCATTACTTAGGTGCCCTTGAGCAAGGCACCGAACACCCAATTGCTCCCCGGGCACCGCAGCATAAATGGCTGCCCACTGCTCCGGGGGTGTGTTCATGGTTTGTGTGTGTTCACTGCTGTGTGTGTGCACTTTGGATGGGTTAAATGCAGAGCATGAATTCTGAGTATGGGTCACCATACTTGACTGAATGTCACGTTCATTAAGAGAACAACTTTATCAATTTGATAACACACATGTGTATTTAAAGTGACGTGACATACAGCCAAGTATGGTGACCCATACTCGGAATTCATGCTCTGCATTTATCCCATAGGGGTGCGGTGCCTTGCTCAAGGGAATTAAGGGTGGAGAGAGCACTGTACATTCACTCCCCCCACCTACAATTCCTGTCGGCCCGAGACTCAAACTCGCAACCTTTGGATTACAAGTCCGAATCTCTAACCATTAGGCCACAACTTCCCCCAAAGCAACCAACACAACCAAATAAAGAAACTCACTGCAAATAGAAAAAAGCACCTGCAAATTAATTAAACAACTTCATCAATTTAACAACACAAGCGTGCTGCAAATGCTTACAGCACAACCAAATAAAGAAACACACTGCAAACAGAAAAAAGTACCTGAAATTAGGAAAACAACTCCAATTTGACAACAGACAAATGTCTACAACACAACCAAATAAAGAAACTCAATGCAAATAAATTCAATTTGACAACACATGCAGGGGCGGAGCCAGGGGGTGGCTTGGGGTGGCCCACGCCACCCCTGAGATTCGATTGGCCACCCCAGGTGCCACCCCAAAATCCTACTCTACGATTGGCCATTAACGTGGTCAAAGGCGGAACCTTTGTTGACGCATTTTGCTGCCTTAAAATCAGCGCGGGAGCTTGGACAGTCAGACAGCCGAACTCAGAAATGTAAGTAGCAAGTGTTTGAAATAAGCTAAACCAACGCTACATGGCTTATTGTTTTTTAGCATTTGAGTTTACAGCACTACTACTTATGCTAGCAAGCAAAGATATCTATTTACCTATCACATCTGCCTTGATATCTAATCGCACACACAGCCCAATATCACGTCTGTTGAATCACGTCATGTAGGCTAATTTATCTACTGTAAGTTACCTGCCTATTCTGCCAACTCAGTCGACATTTGCAAGGTCATAAATTGTTAACTGTAGGCTACTTTTGTAAAAAGCATTTAAAGATTTATCATTAGCAGATTAGCAGACGCAATTTTGTGCAAAAAAACGTAGCCTACATTATATTTTAACCAAATTAAACACGCCATAGCTCGCCCCTACCTTCAGTAAATTAGGCTTAGGCTATATTCCCAGATAAATTCCACGCAGGGTTTCGTTTTTGTTTGTTATATAGGCTATACAGTCAATGTTTTCAAGCCCTGTGTTGCTAACATACCTATGCTTGAAATTAAGGTCTAGCCTACTGGTGGGTTTAGTTGAATTTGAGTAATAGGATATGCAACCATTTACATCTGGAGATAGTTATTTGTGCTCGCCAAAATCATAGAAATTATCATTACAAGACACTTACAGTATCTCCTGTAATCCAAGACAGATTTTCTTCGAGTTGTTAGGCTTTAGAGCATTTATTTTAACAAATGACATGGAAAACATAATTCATTTCATTCACATATCCTTATGCACAATGCACAACAACAATTTAGCTTAAACCGTGAGAATCAAGCAAACCTCACGGCCGTCAGGGCCTTAAAGTGACAGGCACTGAATTCGACTTGCACATCACCAATGCAGTAATAACATGAAAGAGTAGTCTATATAGTTTAAACTTTATAAATAGTAATAGTTTAGCTCACAGGTCAGATGTTGCTTTTGATTAAGCTTTAATTTTGTGTAATTAATTGTAAATAATACGTTCTTTGTTGTGCATTGTGCCTTTTCATGTTTGTTTGGTCATGTTGGTTGGACTGTTCTGAAGGAAATCTGACTTCATTGCAGTATGAAAAGGAACCATAAAATCCAACAGTTCTTCGTTAGCAAGAAAAGCAAACCTGATGAAGACAGTGAACTGATCAGAGCAGCTGACGTTAGCAGTACCAGCAGTGGTTCAGATAATGTTAGCTAGTCAGATCAGGATGATGACAGGCAGGGTGAAGCGACTGAGCTAGCAGCTTCACCTGATGACCTGGGTATGTAAAATCTAGAATTAAATTTTATGGTATCATTGATTTAATAGGCTATGTATTTGGAAAAAAAAAAATATTAACAGCATTTTTATTTAGCCTACACAAAATAAAAATTTTTAGGCATCTAAGTGAAATCATGTGAAATCATTCTAAATTATATTTCAGATTCAGACAAGGGTGCTGGAGACACTTCAGATCCTTATAAGGGTATGACATCTCAGCTATATCTGATTGAATTGCACTTGTTTTAGTTAATACAACAAAATGTATTTTACATTTAAAGTTAGGTCCATCATCATCATCTTGTCTCACTGGTTGTCCACGTGCAGCTACAAACCCAACCCCTGGACCTCATGGTGTGTACTGTATGTTTTATCCTGGTTAAAATATATATAGAAAACACATGTTTGTATGATTTGCTGAATTACTTTTGTTCTTTCCAGACATCTCCCAATCAAGGGCAGCAGATCCAACTCAACCTGTGCTGAGGATGTTTCCCAAGACCACACAAGGTCAGAAAAGAAGGGCATTCAACCCGCAGTGGTACAGCAAGTATTCTTGGTTAAAGTACTCTGTTAGCAAAGATTCAGCTTACTGTTATGCATGTAGACATTTCTCACTCCCTTCAGCGTCAGAATCAGTATTTACGTCCCAGGCAGGTTTTTCACATTGGAAGAAAGCGCTGTATAAAGATGGAGGCCTTACATTGCATGACTGGTCTGACAGTCACGTTAATGCAATGTATGGATGTTAACAGCTATAGAAATAGATGGCCAAAGATATTATGTTTGAGTTATAATTGTGAAAAACAAAAAGTCTTGAAGGTGTATTTTTATGTTTGAGATGTTTATTTATATTTGATTTTATTCAAATAAAAATAAATTTGATGTAAGAGTACGGCCTTTGTCCTTCAGTTTATGAGTATGGTGTTCGATGCATGATTTTATGATGCCACCCTTGAATTAATCAGTGCTCCACTAAGGCCACCCCTGTTAAAAAAGTCTAGAATCGCCTCTGAACACATGCGCTGCAAAAACAAACAAAGAAACTCGCTGCAAATAAAATTCTTTATTCGGTTATGTTGTGAGCATTTGCAGTGCATTTCTTTATTTGGTTGTGTTGTGAGCATTTGCAGTGCATGTGTTGTCAAATTGATGATGATGTTTTCTTGATTTCCTGGTGCTTTTTCTATTTGCACGTGTTTTCTGAAGTTGCAGCGCATTAAGCTCTCTCGGCCACCATACAAAGGTATTCAATGGAGCTTTGTGAATGAATATACTTATTAATGTTTTCCTTTCTGCCTTGTGTGTGCTGATTAATGTTTATTCACATCTCAGCTTGTTAGAGCAGCTTTTTCTTTTTTTAGATGCAATAAATAAATCATTGTGTATGAGCCATGATCATCAATAGTGGCAGGTCAGTGATGACATGTGAATTAATAGGCATTTAGATATGCTGTAAATGTTCTCCAGGGTCAATAATAATGCAACATGTTTTACGGTGTGCTCCTTCTGTCACTGAATGTTTAATACTCAATTATGGTCTTCTGGCTCTGCAAGTGGAGGCTGTTTTATGATCAGTGTCAAAGCTGTGTGCAAGCTTTATTTGAATATTCCTTATAAAGAGTTTCAAGAGCGTGTGAAGCTACATCATAATGACACAGCATGCAGCTCCTCTCCACTCAGTGAACAATGAAACTTTCAATTCAAAGAGACCCTCTCACACTGCTCTTCACTTATGTCTACAACCATGACACTCCCAATCTGACCGGCCACCTCCATGGGCCTCATCGCACTTTCACCTCATGTAGCCCCTGCAACAAGACTAACTACTTATCTGTCCTCAAACCTCGATGGTGGAATCAACTTTCTGTACATGTGTGAACAGCAAAAGTCATCCCTCACAAAACTTGTGACTGGCTTAAAAAATATTTACTTCATCATCTATATCGCTTGCTCACCAATGGATCCTCTGCAGTGAATGGGTGCCATCAGAATAAGACTCCAAACAGCTGATAAAAACATCAAAACAATCCACAAGTAAGCAATATTATTCAATTACATCAATTAACATTAAATAAAGATTGCATGTTTGTAAAGATCAAATTCATCATCAAGATATTTTAACTGGTCTTCTGTCTATCATATTTATTTCTCCAGTGAAAAAGCTTGTCTTGTCTAAATCAGGGGAGAAATATGTACAGATCAAGAATTGTTTATAAGTGAAAACAGTCCAAAACAGTTTTTAACAAAAATGACAGTGGATTTTGATGTGAGAAGACATCAGGGGATGGACTTTTTCACTGGATCAAAAGTTTTATGGATTATAGACATAAGAAGCAATGATTTAAAATTAAAACATCTTACAAACATGCTGCTTTTTGCTTCACAAACTATTATTTGACTGACTGGAGTTGTGTGGATTACTTGCGGATTGTTGTGATGCTTTTATCAGCTGTTTGAACTATTCTTATTCATTCTAGTTTGGACTCTAATTGGTGAGCAAGTGTTGTAATGCTAATTTTTTCCAACTCTGTTCCAGTCAAAACACAAATTAACATTTTTGATGGCCTAAGGGTAACACATGTTTAGCAAATTTTCATGATTATTACATTTTATTAAATTTATTTTTAATTTTAAAAATCATTAGTCATTTTATTTAAGAATAACAGCGTCTAAATTGTGTTGGAGTGTTATTTTGGGTCTGTTTGTGTCATTTCCTGATTGCTGTGTTTTTATTACATTGCTTCAGGTAAGTATTGTGGCAGTTCAGAATTCAAATACACCAAAGCCAACCCTAAAACTACCCGATAATGTTAACAAATGCAAAACTGATATAAAAATGCTTTTGTTAATGCAACCATGCCATTTGAAGTTCCTTATATGCAGATTTGAACTGTTTGTCGACCCATAGTTCAAAGTAACACAGGATTTGAACCAGAGCTCCTCACATCTCAAGTACGTCTCCATACTCTGTTAGCTATAACAAACCCACCGCCTTTGAATACTCATAGATATGAAGATGGATATGTTCTAACATTCAAAAGCATCAGTTCTCAAATATCCCAGCACATTAAAATTGCTTTAAGTCATAACATAATATTCTTCAATTAATTGTGCGAAAATTTTGCTGTTCACACATGTACAGAAAGTTGATTAATCAAAACTCTGTAAATTTGTGTAAAAGGAAATAAAAGGTGTCTGGTGTTTTACTGCCTCTAGTGTTCATTTCTTTTGGAAACTGCAATGATATGTACTTATTGGTATATATTTTGCATCTCACGAAAAAGTGGCCATCAGGGACCTTTTTGATAGGTTTCAGGTAGGTTTGTTGTCATGGATACTACATTTGCTTGTGACTTATGTTATGCATTTCACTGAATTGCACTGGAGTTTTTTTATTTGGTCCTGTGCTAAATTCATCTTATGTGTTCATCAGCAAATTGGCGTAGATTACATGTCTGATGTTTTAGAAGAAGTTCTTGTGCCCAATTTTGACCCCCTGCAAAATTATGACCCCCCCCCCCCTCGTTGAAGGCACTACCTGATTGTTCTGTGCTATTTATGGAGCTTTGAGGTTCATGAAGTCAAGGTAATGTCGGGTTAGCTTATTCCCAGTGTGATAGGACAAAATTTTCCATTTCTTATGACAAGAGTAATATGTGTGTTTACAGAGGGCCAGTTTTGCCTCTGCTCTCTCCCCTTATAGAGTAAGATAGGTCCTCAGCATACGGTTAACGCACTATATATGTGTACATGCATGTGTGTGGTCTAAAAAGTGGGGGGGCACCACGCACGATGTGTACCTGGGTGCCATAACAGCTCTTTTGCGCTGATGTACCTCAACATGTTTAAGTAGAGAAACACACACACCCTCAATCGCACACTAATATGCGCACTTATGCAGTTCCTTTGTACCTTGAATACAGTAACCTTTAACAGATTCGCTACAGCTGCAGCTCCTATAGTCTCTATTCAGCCTCACGGAGGGGAAACTCACTGTACTTCAATCATCAGAGAGACGCACAGGACATACAAATCTATTAATATAGCTGCATATGTTTAAAGGTTTATGTCCCCAGATCTATGCAGAGAAATACAGGATTACAGCCTGAAGGTCACACTGAGGTCATTCTGACTTATTCAGTGTGAAAACACGGCATGTATAAAAAAAATTAAAAAAACATACAATGGGCCACAACTATGTCAAGGCTATCATGAACATTTACATGAATATATGAAATAATTTATCACCACCAATGGTGTCCATTCAAATAAATGTCACTTACAGCACAGTATACAGTACACAAATTCTTAGTTTTTATGTTTTTAATGTTACAAAATAAATCAATTTGAATGCTGTTCTTTAGAACTTTCTATTAACCAAAGAATCCTGGAAAAAAATACCTGTTTTCAAAATGTATAAGAAATTTTTCTTGGTAATGACATTTCACAATATTACTGTTTTTACTGTACCGTGTCAAAAAATAATGCATCTTTGGGACTGAAAGCATAAGTGAGTTCTTTCAAAAATATTTTAAAAATCTTACTGATCCCAAAAATTTTAACATTGTGTATATGTGTCCCAGGATACAGTAATTTCTGACCACATGGTAATTTCTCTGTTAAGATTTTAAAAACAGAAATTGCAACTGAATTGTGTTTGATTTAAATTTTTGTAAGTTTTTTTATGCCAGAAAAGTCCAGACTTTGGTAAATAACCACAGATGTCTCGAACAGAAAGGAGCATACTTGATGAGCCTGTTTTTTAGTACCCGCAGTATCAACGGTTTTAATGAATCATTGTAATTATGGGCACTTTAATTATTTTGATAATCTTGCTAAAGAGTATCCAGTATGATATCAAATGAAAGAAAAATATTTCTGGTTTTCTGTCGATAAAGACTATGGGGGCACATAATACACACACACACACACACACACACACACACACACAAAAAAAAACCTTGAGAAACACTGCCATAATGCAGATCTGTGAGAGGAAAATACATTTGTATTCAGTCAAAATACTGAAGATGAATACAGAGCCTAGCCAGATAACGAACGAAAGATTGACTGGTTCTCGAGTCAAGAACCGTTTCTGTCGGATGCGTCTGATTCAAGAACCGAGGAGCTGATGATAACTGCGCATGTGTGATTCAGCGTGAAGCAGACTGACACACAGAGCGTCTGAACCTAACTGGTTCTTTTGGTGATTGATTCTGAGCTAATGTTATGAGCATTAACCGAAGCAAACCGAAGGCTTGAATCAAGGGCAATCATCGCTAATTGACGTCATTAGGTCGAGCGCAAAAGAACTGGTGAACTGTTTTCTTCAAATGGTTTATTGAATCGAACTGTCCGAAAGAACCGGTTCGCGGAAAAGAACTGAACTTCCCATCACTGGTGATCCGAAAACCGATGCAACCGGTTCTTGACTCGAAAACGAGTCAATCTTTCGTTCGTTATCTGGCTCGGCTCGGTGTTCATCTTCAGTTCTCTCTTCACAGCAGTTCAGTCAGTGTACTGTTTGAGTAAATGAATTACTCCGGGATATTGGTTTGTTTTAACTCAGAGGGAGTGTCAGCCAAATTAAAAAAAAAAGTTAACAGCTTAAGTCATTTGTCGATTAATGCTTATTGGAGACGCGAGCCATTTCAAACGATTCAGTTCGATTTGGTGAACTGTTTCAAAAAGATCCGGTTACATCGAGTGATTTGTTCGTGAACTGGAAATCACTAAACTGCAGTGTTTTGAACTCTCTCACAACAGACACGGAAGAGAAGACCATGATGAATAAAGTTGTAGTTTTTGCTATTTTTGGACCAAAATGTATTTTCAAATTGTAACTGACCCTCTGATGTCACATGGACTACTTTGATTATGTTTTTATTACCTTTCTGGACATGGACAGTATACCGTACATACGTTTCAATGGAGGGACAGAATGCTCTCGGACAAAATCTAAAATATCTTAAACTGTGTTCCGAAGATGAACAGAGGTCTTACGGGTTTGGAACGACATGAGGGTGAGTCATTAATGACATAATTTGGGTGAACTATCCCTTTAAACCCAATTGAGCATCTCTGGAGAGACCTGAAAATGGCTGTCCACCAATGTTTACAATCCAACCTGACAGAACTGGAGAGGATCTGCAAGGAGGAATGGCAGAGGATCCCCAAATCCAGGTGTGAAAAACTTGTTGAATCTTTCCCAAAAAGACTCATGGCTGTATTAGATCAAAAGGGTGCTTCTACTAAATACTGAGCGGGTCTGAATACCTAGGACCATGTGAGTTTTTCTTTTTTTAATAAATGTGCAAAAATGTCAACAATTCTGTGTTTTTCTGTCAATATGGGTTGCTGTGTGTACATTAATGAGGGGGAAAAAAATAACAAATGATTTTAGCAAATGGCTGCAATATAACAAGGAGTGAAAAATTTAAGGGGGTCTGAATACTTTCCCTACCCACTGTATATACATATATACAAATACATACAGTGTGTATATATATTTACATACGTAATGTACACATTTTCTATCCTTGTAGAGACATTTGTTTCCACCAAATTATAAGAAACCTTGACCCACACACATGCACTAATTTATCAGCAATTTCTCACTGCACTTTTGAGGGTACTACTTTTGTCTTACTTTGAGCACTTGGATGTAAAAATCTGAATTTATGAATCTGTGACTCAGAACTAAATGCACATCAGCATGAATCAACTGAACTGCACTCCAATGCACTGGTGTCACTCTCAACAGAGCACTAAAAGTGACCGATCTGTCTATGACAGGCCCCTGGTGTGTTCACAGCAAGGTTAGAGGAGACAAATGAACCAAGTTTGCTCACTTTACTTCCGTAAAACCTCCTGCTGGAGACTGGACTCTCAGAAAGAGCCTGACCATACATCTTCAGAGAAAGCAAAAACATCAGTCACACCCAAGTGGCACCGATTACCTAACCTTACATTTACAGTTTACATTAAAACATTAAATTATATTACTACAGTCATTTACAAAGCCTGTAATCATGTAAACTACTGCAGTCTGGTTTTGCTGTCTGTCAGATCACTGAAACGGCTGTAGTTAAATTGATTAATGGTTTCCTTCTAACCGCAGACCGTGGACATGTTTCCGTGCCTGTGATTGTAAATTTAAGCACATTGTTGGACACTATTGATCAGCCTATTCTTTTTGACACGATATGTTAGAGAGACCTTCAGGCAAAATTCTTTCCTGACTCTGATAATGCCTTCTTGTCTCTGTCCAAAACAAAACAAAGGATTTTGTGGAGTTGAGTTGTATTTCTTAGCCATGTAGTGTTAAAGGTAGGTAGGTGCTCTTATAAAAAGCACAGCTGTTCATTCAAGCAGTTAGGGTGTGTTTTTACACTGTCGTGACTGATCTGAGTTTATTGGTATTCTTCAGAACCTTCAGGCCCAATTTGAGAGCAGAGAGTCCCAGCAGAGTTAATTAGGCTTTATATTGCTTACTGAAGCAGCGAATCTGTGGTTACACATATCAGAACTCACTCCATACTCAATAACACACTTCCATCACAAGGCACGCCAGCACCCTAAATCCATCAAGGATTTCCAAAGCCGATAAGTATAACTGCTGAGAATTCATCCACTGAACCACTTTTGAAGGACATTACAAAAAAAAAGAATAGAAAAAGAGGGATTATAAATAATTCACACATTCACAATATGAAGAGAACAGAATTTGAATTCCAGTGGCCTGATTTTGGGACTGGAGAACACCAGTACATATGGTTTTGTGTTTGCCCATTAATTTGCAGACTGGTTAAGATTTTGGTCCAAAAACACAAATTAATTGCTATGAAATGACAGCAGAAGCATACTTATAAATGCATGAATGCCCACAGCATTATTCTTCAGGTTGCAAGCAAAATAAATCACTGGATTTTCCAAGGTTTGTCAAGACAGTGAAATCAAATCTTAGATAATCAGTTTTTTATTTGAAGCACTTAACAGCAATTACACTAGATACAATGGTTTGTTTTATGAATTGCTTCCTTATTTTTGTACTGTTTGTAGTGTTTGTAGTACACATTTTCCACTATTTCTTTTTTTTTCTATTTGAAGATAATCGTTTAAATCATTTAAAATATTTTTTGAATATCAGCCTATTATTAAAATAGTTCAAATAGCCCCGTACCTAACATGTATAAGCAAAACAAACTACAATTGATTGCTATACACATCAGTCAAACAGCTCTTTCTGTCTAAGTGGGCTGTTCTTGGCTAAAATAATCTATTGACCTAACCTTTTCTATCTAGTCAATGGTCTGGCTATGTGAGACAACCATACTTACGCTCACATGAACATTATCATTACATTTAAAGCTGTAGATCTAACATGATTTAGTGAATTTATGAGCCCTTCAAATGTGTACTTTAAATGTAAGCTGTTTTTTTTTAATATTTGGTTTCATTATATTGGAGAAGACACATTTCTCTCAAATTGCCAAACCTACACACACACACACACACACACACACACACACACACACAGGTATTCCTAACATTATGGGGACATTCCATAGGCATAATGGAATGTTAAAGTGTTTTTGTGTGTGTGTGTGTGTGTGTGTGTGTGTGTGTGTGTGTGTGTGTGTGTGTGTGTGTGTGTGTGTGTGTGTGTGTGTGTGTTTTAAACCTACCCCTCGCACAAACGTTCTGCATTTTTAGACGTTCAAAACACTTCATTCTGTATGATTTATGAGCTTGTTTCCATATGGGGGCCAAAAAATGTCCCCACAAGGTCAAGATTTACTTATAACACTACTTGTGTGGTCCCTATAACGAGGGAATACAAGGTACACACACATTTTAAGAATTTGTTGCATCAGTGTCTTGCTTTAGATAAAATATTAAAACAGATAAACATTGATAAACGTGTGATTCATGACGAAAAACAAACAAACAAAAAAAATAATCCTGATAATTTTGCCTACTTCTGATACATTTGCTTAAATAGCTTCAGGTTTAAGCTTTACTTAAATTTAGCATTGCGAATTAATGTGAGAAGGAGAATTGCAGGAAGTTTTAAATATCATCTATGAATATGAATGGCTAAAACCTGCGCTGCGAATGACTTTCCAAATCAATTACCTCTTCCCCATCTCCATATTGTTTTCGGTTATAAAGGCTGCGGCCTTTTAGGATAAGCTCACTATAAAGTAAGGTGAAATCAGCGCGCTGTTAAACTGTGACTGGCGCGAAAGCGAGGATATACTGCCTCTGTGCGTCTCGCGCTCTCTCTGCTCCACGAACACTGATCGCGCGCTCAGCGCTTAACTAGAGAGCGCGAGACCTGGCAGCGAAGAAACCTCGGGGAGGGAGAAAGGAAGTGTGCTGGTGTATGAAGAGAAGAGAGAGAGAAAGAGAACGACAGAGAGAGGTTGGGAAAAGACTACCACCTCTATCTATCAGCTGAGCATCCTGCGGGAAGTCACTTCGAGCGCGCGAGCGGTCGATGCGGCATTTCTGCCCGTCCGAGCAAAAGGATCATTAAACGCGCAGGATGTGACTGAGGGACCCAAATAAAACAACTAAACTGTTATTTTCTTCGGCTCTAATCACGCTGGTGATCTCTTTATTTGATTCTTTCACTTGGGTTTTTGTTTTCTCTTTTCATCATTAATATGCGGATGTTTCGGCAAACACTATCGAAGTGATGTCAGTAGGAAATGTCATAAATGTTGCTGAATGAAAAGTTCAAAGATTTTTCATAAGTAAGTAACAAACAACTATTTAAAATGAGTTTGCTGTATTTTAATTGGACCATTATTAATAATAACAAGTATAATTATAATGATAATAATAATTATTATTATTGTATTCATCCGCCTTGTTCATATTATACAGTATTTATTAAGGCGCAGCTTTGGATCACCGCAGTTTAAGTGTTAATAATGCAGGTCTTGATGTGCGTAAAGTATGAACTACAGCACTATCAGTGTTTAGCGACCGATATTTCGTGGCGTTTTATTGTCTTGCTTTGAGCTCAACAGGTTCGCATCTGTTTCAAACTGCAGTTGCCGAAGGGCTCTGTGTCTCGAGCACACACTATCTCTGACCTTTTGTAGTTTTCCTTACATGAGCTGAGGATTAATAGTTTTAAAATGAGCTTTCTTTACTAATTGTCATGATGTATGTGCTCTATAATATATTTGCTGTCACTGTAAAAACAGATGTGGTAAAGAATGCGTCTGGTAAAACAGATGTTATAATTCAGTTGTCTTTAAAACTATACCATTAGTGCAGTGTCACAGTAAGTTAGAATGCAGTATATTTGTGTCAGAATATATGCATTATTTTAACTGTACCCTTTAATGCAAAGTATGGGCTATAAATGATGTCTGGTTAATATGTACAACTTTTTTGCTTTGCTATTTTGTCTATTTTGTACTTTGAGGGAGAAAGAGTGATTCTAACTAAAAGTCTTAAGGTTTGAGGTCTGATACAGTCTACAATTTTTTTCCCTGTTCTTCCCTGTCCTTGTCTCATGTTTTCCATTTTCCATACTTCTTTTTACTGTACTCTGTGCTTCCCTTTTACTGCTGCCTCTCTATTCTTCTGGCATCCTGTTCGCTCTTGCCGTCTTTTCACTCCCATTTCGCATTTTGTCTCACTCTCACCCACTGGAACTGTCTCTCCTGTCCCTCACATTTGCCAACCTCTCACTCTCTCCCATCTTCCCATCTTCCTGTCTCTCTTTATGTAGATGGGGTCTAATCTAATGTCAAGCTGGTTGTGAAGGTGTTTGATCTGGTCCCCTCAACCCCAGCTGGAGTCCCCATGGCTGCTGGAGTGGCAGCCTGGCTCCCCTTTGCTCGGGCGGCGGCCATAGGATGGATGCCCGTGGCCAACCTGCCCATGCCTGTTGCACCGACCAATAAGAACAAGCATCAGGATGAGATTATTATTCTCAATGTCAGCGGCCGACGCTTCCAGACCTGGCGCAACACGCTTGACCGTTACCCTGATACGCTCCTGGGGAGCACTGAAAAAGAATTCTTCTTCAATGAGGAAACTAGGGAGTATTTCTTTGACCGAGATCCAGATTTGTTCAGAAGTATTCTTAACTTCTACCGTACAGGGAAGCTGCACTACCCACGCTACGAGTGCATCTCTGCCTATGATGAGGAGCTGGCGTTCTTTGGAATCATTCCCGAGATCATCAGTGACTGCTGTTACGAAGAGTACAAGGACCGCAAGAGAGAGAACATAGAGCGTCTTATGGATGACCTTGAGGACAACAAAGACAGCAAACTCCCCAACATGACTTTCCGTGAGACCATGTGGAGGGCCTTTGAGAACCCTCACACTAGCACCATGGCACTGGTTTTCTACTACGTAACCGGATTCTTCATCGCCATATCTGTCCTCACCAATGTGGTTGAAACGGTTCCTTGCAGTTATATGCCGAATCAGAGAGACATCCCCTGCGGGGAGCGCTACACCGAGGCATTTTTCTGCATGGACACAGCTTGTGTAATGATATTTACAGTGGAGTATCTAATGCGACTGTTCGCAGCACCCAGCAGGTACCGCTTCATGAGAAGTGTGATGAGCATTATCGATGTGGTGGCCATCTTACCATATTACATTGGGCTCGTCATGACCAACAATGAGGACGTAAGCGGAGCCTTCGTCACACTACGGGTGTTCCGTGTCTTTCGGATCTTTAAATTTTCCCGCCACTCCCAGGGTCTTCGGATCCTTGGCTATACGCTGAAGAGTTGTGCATCCGAGCTCGGCTTCCTCCTCTTCTCCCTCACCATGGCGATCATAATCTTTGCCACAGTCATGTTCTACGCTGAGAAAGGCTCCTCGTCCAGCAAGTTCACCAGCATCCCGGCCTCCTTCTGGTACACCATTGTAACCATGACAACGCTGGGGTGAGTCATTTTGTCTCAGAATTACTTTCTCTCTGTATATTTTTACACATTTTAACCCCTGAATGAACATCAAGCCACACCCCTCATGCATTTCAGAGGATAAGTCTAAAAGGGATAGTTCACCCATCACTCTTAGAAAATATGTGCAGAAATGGTACCTTCAGGGGTACTCAGCTTGCCACTTGGGTAGTACACTTAAAGGGACAACTTTGTACCTTATTTACCCCCTAAAGAGTTCATAGTAGTATCTTTGGGGTTTATATAACTATTCTTAAGGGCACTAATATGCAACTTTTAAGGGTAGAAAAGGTACAAAGTTATCCATATATAAGGGTGTTGCCAGTGACAAGCTGATGTGCCCCTAATGATACAATTTTTGCACAACCTTTTCTGACAGTGGAATTACAATTAGTTAGATGTGTGTGAGTAAAAGATGACAGACGTTTCCTTTTTTGGGTGAACCATCAATTTAAGTAAACCCACATACAAGGTATTTTAAACCAAAGACTTAAACAAACACTACTGTTTACAGTATAACATTACACATTTTCTTTCTTTTCTGAGTTAACTGCTATTAGAATCTAACCCTAATATCCATGCTTGCTGACTGCAGTCATGCCTGCCTGAAGCAGCGGTAGGTTTGGATTTAACTCACTGCCCCAGGCTAGACTTTTCTTCATCCCTATTATGCACCAATTAATATTAAGCATGTGTAAAAGAAGCAGAGGAACATCCTTCAGCATTTCTCCAAAACATTAACAACAGAGGTCAACTCTAACAACTGCAGGTTGTTAGAGTTGCAAACATTAACAACTGCAGGTCTGTATAGCCCCATTTACTTCTACCCTGCCCCTCATAAATCACAGGCCATTTATTTGTGTGTTCAGGACTGATATGTGTAGACATTTGACACAATTGCTTTTAAGAGAATGTGGGGGATTAATTTAGGTGATTATTTTAAGTGATTATCTGGTGTATGACTTGACTAATCAGCTATGCTGTTACAGTGACTATCATATATACTGTAGCTTCTGTGTTACTGTGGCTTTGAAACCAGAGCTAGTCAAAACGGGCTTTGACTTCCTGTTTAGATGGGCAATCATTGGCTGAAGTCAATGTCTGTGAGCCCTGTGACCCGAAAACACCAAGATTAAGGACCTAATTTATTGTGAACAGTAACATGAATGTTATATTGCCAAATGGTTTGGTCCTTGATGAATACAGTTGTGTCTGGTAACTATCTTATTCTGAGGTAGAATTACAAATGATTAGACATGTATTTACTTTTTTACACTTTCGTTTGAGAGTTATCGGTGTATATGTGCATGACTGAATCTTTTAACAGGCTATTGTGGGCATTATACTGAACTATAACCCTATATATTGGCCTTATTGTTGTGTTAATGTGTTGGCTAAATTTACATGGATTTCTGAGTAGCGCAGATCTCATTACACATTACTACATTCGCACTAGAGATCCAGTCTCCACCCGTATCTGAGACTTGACCCGAGATGAGAGCCAGAGAGACTCTTCTCATCAATAAAACACACTGTAGAAGTGTGTGTCACTGTGACTAATGTTCTCAGGTACATGTGCTGAACAATGTAAACCACCATGACATTTCCAACCCAGCTGGCGTCATGTGTTCTCACTGCATGTGTATGGGACTGTTTTTCATTGAATAAATAAAAATTAAATGTGACCTGTGCTTGCAAAATTAATCACAATGAGCAAATTTTCAAAAATGAGTTTTACGTTTACGTTCTCCATAAAAAAAATAAAAAATAAAAAACTTTCAATATGCTATATGACTTGTTGGAATAGGACAAAAATGACTGAGCTACAACTGTTTGAAGTCAATAGAGTCAGCAAAGTATTTTTTTTATTTTTTTTATCTAGTTAAAGTATTCTGAAGGTTCCAATCACAGAAGACATTGCAACTAGAGGTGTGAATCTTCACTTGCTTCACGATTCAATTCATCTATGTTTCGGAGGGTAAAGATTTGAATGTAAAATAATTCTTGATGCATCACTATGCATATTTCCCTCCAATTCTTTTCTTAATAATTACTATATCAATCATAATATATTTTTATTATTTTATCTTCATGATTAAAAATAAGAACAATAATGCTATTAAACAGTAGAACAAAAGGAAACAAATTAAATTAGCAGTGCTTTACTTTCTTCATTTTACATTTACACAAAATCATTCAAGTAAGAAAAACAAATAATCAAATTTAAAAATGCATAGTCTTTAGTATATTCATTACATATAAAGTAGCTCAGTCAAGGGCACTGAGTGATCTATTTTCTTTTATAGTTTGATTAACATTAATGAGACAGAGGGCCTATATATTAAGACCTAGTGTAAAGCACAGGTCTAATATAATGTTACACATCATATGTTTTCCCCCAACAGTCAACCAAATGTTCGCTTAAAACATAACAGATTATGTTAGCATGAATACTCCTCAAGACAGATATTTTTAAATACTCTAATTCTTTGTGTACATGTATATCGGGATCATGCGCTGTCTGAGAGGCATCTTTGTGTGCACGTTTCAGATGTGTCAGTCAGTGCGAGTAAAATCCTTTTCTTGGCTTATCTCTCTTAATAACTCTTTTAACAATCAAGTTCCACACTTTATTTCATACATGTTCCTTTTGAAACTGAAACCAAATGGTCAGACATAAGTGCTTTGCTTCCATTGGACAAACACAACTTTTTAATACAAAGAAGATAGAGATCTCTGAAAATGTACAAATAAAAATAATTTTAGATGTGTATTACATTGTGCTGTATTGGGATTACTAGATGAGGTATGAATGAGCTCATTTCTGCGAAAACCTAAAATTTGACCAAAATTTTAATTTTCCTCTTGCTTTGCTTGTAGCTCATAATTAGCCCCCCACATTCCTGTTCATTTTGCCAGCATGGATCACATACCTGTATAAGGGTTAATTTTCACATCCCAGCAGTTTTCACAGTTGATTTTGCCAGTAGGTTCAAGGCTGTATTGCATCATAACAGAGCACAGGCTTTCAGTGCTCTTGATCGATGCAGTGGTGTTTTAAACACCGATTCATTCACACTGATGTGCATGGTACTGGGGTCTCCACCTCACTTAGTCAGAGTGAAATACAGCACTGCAGTTTGGCCTCACTGGTAAGACTGAGACATTTCATTTACATGTAAAACACAAACCTGCTACCCTACAAACATGCTAGGAGAACTAGTCTTCATTAAAGCAATGGTAAAATCTGTTAATCAGAAATATCCAGCCTATATTGTGTGTGAATCATTAACTGTTCTTCTCTGCACTGTTATCGAGTGTTTTCCTCCTCCTCTGTATTGTTTACAACAGTAAAATTTAATTTAGCTCCTCTACTGTTGAATTCCATGGCTCTGTGTTTTGTCTTGGCAAGACAACTGGCTAAGAATTGAAGTAAAGCAAAAGAGTGCAAGAGGGAAGACCTAGTGAATGAAATTTGTATTGCTTGGACATCGCTCGTTTTATTCATTTTAGCAATGCATGATGTATCCGTGCCATATTTGTTATTGGTCTATATATAGTATCTTTTAAATTAAATGTGCTGACATCTAACACTCATGTCAAATATTTCTTTAAAACAATAATAATTTAATAACACTGTTAAATGTAATCTTTAACAGATATCAAAATAAATATCCCCTTCTCATATGGTAAAGTATAATGTTTTGAGGTCTAAATTCATGTTAAACCATTGATTTTAATTTAATAATAAAAATAATGCTAAAATAAATTCATTTGGTATTATTTATACATTTATACACAAAATAGTATAGCATTTTATATTTGCCATTTATAGGTTATCAGCCATAACATAGATAATTATCAGCTTAGTAATATCAGAATTTAAGTATCGATGCATCCCTAGGAAGTTTAGGAAAACAAAGACAAAGCTGATATTTACATCTAAGCATTACTGAAAACTCAATGAAGTCTCCTAAAATTACTTAGAAAAAAAAAAGTACAATAATGTGACAGTAGACATATATTGAAAGTATAGTGCAATAAAAATCTCAAGAAAATACATTTGTGACCCTGGACCACAAAATCAGTCATAAGTGTAAATTTCTCGAAATTGAGATTTATACATCATCTTAAAGCTGAATAAATAAGCTTTCTTTTGATGTATTCTTTGTTCGGACAATATTTGGCCGAGATACAACTTTTGGAGTTATCTGGAATCTGAGGGTGCAAAAAAATCTAAATACTGAGAAAATCACCTATAAAATTGTCCAAATTAAGTTCTTAGCAATGCATATAACTTATTATCAAAAATTGTTATTATCAAAATTTTGGTTTGATATATTTACAAATATTTATAAAATATCTTCATGGAACATGATCTTTGTTAACTGTCACCCGTCCCCTCTAAGGGACGCCTACATTTACTTCACTATATTAAAATTAAATCTAATCTAATCTTGACAAACTATATATCGTTGGAAAGGTCTAAGACTCCCAAATATATATTTTATCAATGTTTTTTGTTAAAAATTATGTAGGAAAAGTAATCGATTAATTTATGACAAGAGTGCACCCTCAAAAATCTACATTATAACAGGAGTTTTGACCTTTGTTATAAACAAAAAAAAAAAGACTTCTTTGTTGTCTTTTTCTCTATCACATTTTAGAAATCATCTAAATCATCTTTTGTGATTTTTCTTTGCTACAGGATTAACCTTTGGTATATGAGTGAATGAGACCGAATGACTGCAAACCAATGTTGAATGTCCTGCAGTGAAACATCAGATTTTCTGTTGCATAAATTGTCCAAGCACTGTTTCAGTTGCATCATGGTCCATTTGTTAATCTGGCCCTGAACACAGTGCTGGAACAACCACGGGAGATCCAGACAGGGTTTTATCAGCATTTTAATGCCGTTATAGAAAGAAGATTGAGAGAGACTTTGACCCTATGAGGGAAGAGTCTGTTTTGAATTTACTTTGAGCTTTTAACTTTTTGTTTCTGCTGTAAAAACAGGAGACTGCTGAGAGATTGGGGATTTACAGAGGCAAATGGGGAGAGAATGGATGTTTTTTGTTTTAGATTTTTTTTATTTCTTTATTTGTGGTAATAAGATGGTTTTGACCTTTAGGTGGAGTAGCATATTCTAAATGACCTTTAAAGAAAAACACAGCTCTCTAGTGTGCTTTACAACACAGTGGTTTAGAAGAGACACGCCTGAAATATAATTTTCATTCCCTCTCTCTCTCTGCCTTTCTCTATAATTCTGTGTATCGTAGCTTATTAGCCTCTAGCCTTGCAGTAGTAGTTTTATTGGTTAAGATATGCTCCCTGTGTTACAGACCTATGCATTCTGCACGCTAATGTTGCCGAGAATAAAATCACCTTGCTAATGAGGGCTTTCAGTTGTTACCACAAGCATTTATTAACATGACACTCAAAATTCACACCCTCCTTTGAATAGATCCAGACTTGCCAATCTGCCCCAATACATGGCTGTCTCTCTCTCTCTTGCTTCAATGCTGCTTCTATTGCTCTGTTAGTAGGTGAACATGCTCTGTCGATACTGATCAGAAGTATTGATTAAAGCAAACAAATGAGGAGGGAGAAGGAGATAAAGGACATAAAGAGGAATGAGGTTGGATCCATTAGCAAGGGTGAAGGATGATAATCACCCACAGCTGCAGGGTGTCAAACTGAAGCATTTCGGATCGGTAAGGCAACATATGTCTGTGTGTGTGCGTGGAGGGGTCACTGAGTTCAGAATAGCTGTTTCTCCAGTGACATTTGCTGTCAGGGGTTGTGTAGGAGCAGTACAGTACAAAAATAAGTAAAAAAAAAAATAATCAACTTCCAGATGCTCAAAAAGGAGACTTTTTTTGCTAATGCACTTGATCTGCTGTGCAGAATATAAAGATGTAAAATTCTCAACATCATGATCTGAAGTAGATACCATGTGAGTGTGTTTAAATGGAAATATACCCTTATGTGTATATACAGGTCCTTCTAAAAAAATTAGCATATTGTGATTAAGTTCATTATTTTCCATAATGTAATGATAAAAATTAAACTTTCATATATTTTAGATTCATTGCACACCAACTGAAATATTTCAGGTCTTTTATTGTTTTAATACTGATGATTTTGGCATACAGCGCATGAAAACCCCAAATTCCTATCTCAAAAAATTAGCATATTTCATCCGACCAATAAAAGAAAAGTGTTTTTAATACAAAAAAAGTCAACCTTCAAATAATTATGTTCAGTTATGCACTCAATACTTGGTCAGGAATCCTTTTGCAGAAATGACTGCTTCAATGCGGCGTGGCATGGAGGCAATCAGCCTGTGGCACTGCTGAGGTGTTATGGAGGCCCAGAATGCTTCGATAGCGGCCTTAAGCTCATCCAGAGTGTTGGGTCTTGCGTCTCTCAACTTTCTCTTCACAATATCCCACAGATTCTCTATGGGGTTCAGGTCAGGAGAGTTGGCAGGCCAATTGAGCACAGTAATACCATGGTCAGTAAACCATTTACCAGTGGTTTTGGCACTGTGAGCAGGTGCCAGGTCGTGCTGAAAAATGAATATCTATAAAGCTTTTCAGCAGATGGAAGCATGAAGTGCTCCAAAATCTCCTGATAGCTAGCTGCATTGACCCTGCCCTTGATAAAACACAGTGGAGCAACACCAGCAGCTGACATGGCACCCCAGACCATCACTGACTGTGGGTACTTGACACTGGACTTCAGGCATTTGGGCATTTCCTTCTCCCCAGTCTTCCTCCAGACTCTGGCACCTTGATTTCCGAATGACATGCAAAATTTGCTTTCATCCGAAAAAAGTACTTTGGACCACTGAGCAACAGTCCAGTGCCGCTGTTTCTGGTTCAAAAGTGGCTTGACCTGGGGAATGCGGCACCTGTAGCCCATTTCCTGGACACGCCTGTGCACGGTGGCTCTGGATGTTTCTACTCCAGACTCAGTCCACTGCTTCCGCAGGTCCCCCAAGGTCTGGAATCGGTCCTTCTCCACAATCTTCCTCAGGGTCCGGTCACCTCTTCTCGTTGTGCAGCATTTTTTGCCACACTTTTTCCTTCCCAATGACTTCCCACTGAGGTGCCTTGATACAGCACTCTGGGAACAGCCTATTCGTTCAGAAATTTCTTTCTGTGTCTTACCCTCTCGCAGGTCGGCAGTATATATATATAATGATTTATTTATTGTTTATATAAGAGAAAAATAAAAAATGTGAGAAGGGAAACATTAGGCCATGGAGAGAGGAACAATCAGGAAACAGGAAATGTTTCCTGTTTTCAACATGGATAACAACAAGAATATTTCTTGAGCACTAAGGATCATGTGACACTGAAGATTGGAGTAATGATGCTGAAAATTCAGCTTTTCTATCACAGGAATAGTGATAGAAAAGTGATAAAAAAAATACATTTTACTGTATTTTTGATCAAATAAATGCAGCCTTGGTGAGCAATAGAGACTTTAAAAACATTTAAATAGTGATTATTATTAAGGACAATATTGATTTAATTATTAAACACACAATCAATCAATAGGTCTTTCGGATATCAGTACGTTTTAGTTTATCTATGATCATTCACACCAAGTACACCAGACTTCAGAAGACTTGCAATAGAGCGCACATGTAGTATGGACAATCATACAATTCATACAGTACATACAATTCAAATCAATCTGCACAAGTTTTCAGAATGCATTCCACAGAAGAAAGAAACTAATATGGGTTTAAGAAAATAATTGCATAAGTTTCATTTTGGGATAATTGATCCTTTAAAGCAATAACAAAAGTAGAAATTGAAGTATACAATCCAATCAATTCTCTCTAGCTCTTTTTCCCCACCCACAGTGAATTCTAGCCCTGAGCTCTCTAGATGCTACATTCATATCCCCATATTCATCTCTTAAAAAAAAAAAAGAAGAAAATTATTTAAATAGCAGCCTCTCTTTATCCGTCCAATTTTCATGTGGTGCATTTCATCATACAGCACAGAGAGAACCTATGAAATTCAAATGAGTAAAAAAAAAGATAAAGATTTGTTTGTTTGGGCTTTTGCCTCTCTTCATTCAAAGGCTCTGTGTTCTGGGAGGTTTAGAGTTTCTATGAGGGCCAAATTGCTGCTGTTTCATCCCATCAGCCCTCCATAAACACACACTTCCCCCATTAGCGATCAGATCTGATGACATTTAATGGGAGCATCAATGAAAGAAGGTATTGTTACCCTGCCTGCATCCAGTAAAAAGAGCATTAAATCCATTACCATTTATTTCAACAAGCTTTCAACCAAATGCCAATTTCAGTTGATTTAGTGGTCGCCGGTCATAGATGTCTGGATTTCGGGAGGATTTTAAACTGATTTGCAGAGCCTTTGTTTGTGTTTTTTGCTGTTTTAAAGCCGTCGACAGAAGGTATGATGAAAGATTAGAGGTGTTAGGTCAAGCTCTCCGCTTTAATGAAAGGTCATATGAGGAAAGTGACAGTCAAAGGAACATCTGACCTTTGAAATCTCAGAAAATACCACTCCAAAAACTCCAAGTATGCTATTTACTTTGATGATCAACTATTGAGTTCAGAGATGTGAAACTATAAATTATTTTATGCTGTAAATTGTATGCCAAGATGACACCAAAAAATGAAAACTCTGGAGTTCAAATAACCTTACTGACTTCCAAACACACACACACACACACACAAATTAATGAATGAATTAAAATAAAAACTCCCACACTCAAAAAAATGATCTTTCAGTTTTGTTCACTTTACTTGAACAATTCATGTTGAATTAATGCCATTTTGGCTATTTTTCAGTTCAACATGATTGTGTCATGTTAAACTGACTTAAAACTGTCACTCGTTGGTTTAACATAAAGTTTTCATTTTGAAAGAACATGTTTCAATCAACCTCAAAATAAGTTTTACACTTCCCATCATGCTTTGCACAGGACTGGATATGGGGAGAGAAAATGTTGAAATAAAGTGTTATTTTATGCAGTTTTTAGTAAAATGTGATAAAAAGGAGACTTTTTCATGTCTAATGCTCTATTATGTGGGCATTTTAAAAGACTTTATATTGGTGTATTTTGTGCGAGTTACCATTGTGGTGAAGTGTGGAGCTTGTGGTTGGGTTGAGGACCTGCCAAGTTAGCTAAAATCATAATGTTGGCAATTTTATCTAGTAGGCAGGACAAAAATGTATATTGTTGACATGGCTTTGTTAGATATATTAGACATGACACAATTAAATGTAGTTAACAGGGCATTATTTTTTAGAGTTGGCATGGCAAAATTAGACCTAGTTAACCTGAAAAGATTTTCTCTATTAGGGATGGCAAAACTTTATAGGAATAACACATTTTTTTTAAGTCTTGACTAAATGAATTCAAGTTCATACAACAAGATTACAACAAATCATATCAAACAAATTAGATATTGTTGGAACAATGTAATTCAATTTCGTGGAAAACCTTTCCTTAATTTAATTAAGTTCGTTCAACAAATTTTGTTTTTTAGTGATTTTTTAACCCCACAAATACATTTCTTAATATTTCTTCTTATTATTTTATTTTATTATTTGTACCAGCTCCTACTAAAATTAATTACTTTCTGTTTTGCTTGCTAAATTAATAGTAATAAAATTAACAAATTCAATTAGGAATGGAAAATTAAGAATTAAATATAAAAATGGAATAATGCATCTGAAAATAAAACTCTGAATACAAAGGATTATCAATAAAGTCACATTGCTGCTTGCTGATACAGTGGTGTGAATGTCACTACAGACTGATAACACTTTCACAATTTGTTTACTTATGTATTCATTTTATGGAGGAGTTGCACACTGTGGCTATTAAATAGAGTAAAACACATGAGCAAGACATAATAGTTTGGTCAAAATGACATTTTTGCTGGTATGGCTGAGGGAGCAAGGCCTCTGGATGCCCTCCTGTAGCGCCAACCCTGATTGTATGCTGTATATAGAGTGCTAATGATAGGTGTACAAATTGCCATCCCTCTTCTCTGCATGGGGAATGATCATTGTTTCCTGTTGAAATTCCCATAAGCTGATATATGGAGGCTCTAGGAAATCATATATGACAGTATTCATTAACCCATAATGTTTATATGGAGAGAATCTGTGTGTTCATTGTCATAAAAAGCTCATTAAAACTACATAGAGAATGAATGAATGATGCTGATGATGATGTTTTTGTGCCGCTATGTGCAAATGACCGTGCTAAAGTAACACAGCTGTGTGATCATCTTAAATATGACAATCACAGTATTGTCCCTCTTACAGACACTCACATTTTCCCCTGAGAGAGTTTCTATGTGTGCAGTAAATGTATGATATTGCTCTCCGCTGTGCTATTTTTGACTGACATCGTTTTGCGTCTGGGTTTCTGTCTCTCTGTTGAGTCTAGCTGATCCACACACTGAATCATGAAGGTTTCAGAAGGTTATTTTTTCACTCAAACACATAGTAGCTAAGTGAAGATGTCTGACAGATTAGTCTCATGACATGGAAAGACAGCATGATGAATATATTTCAAGATTTCATTCATTGCCGCCAAAGCTCTCTCTTTTACAGGTTACAGGTTCTGTTTTTTACTGTATGCAAGTAAAACAAAAACTTAAAAGTTTGTATATAGCATCTCTTAAAATATTGTTTTAAAGACAATGTGCACAAGCAAGTGCTTACATTCATAAGGAATCAATCTCGCCTTATTATGTGTGATGTTTAATACATTGTTTCAGACTTTTTGATGCTTCGGCCCCCAAATATGAAGATCCCTTTGTGAGAGACCTCCTTCCTAAAATATAAAGACAGCTTTATAATTTAATGTATAAACACCCATTTATAATGTAAATATATATATATATATATATAAATGTATAATAAATTATAAATTATAATTATAAATGTGTAACATGTTGTCCGTACTTTAAGATCAAGCTAAAAACCTGAAGAAAAGGGTAAATCTATAGCTGTCAGTAAAATAAAATATTTGTATTAGTCTCATGATTTCCAAGCATTGTTTAGAATGAAACAAAAATAAATGTCAGATGTGGTAAATTAAACTTATTGTAGAATATTAAAAATAATAATAGCATTAAGTAATATTTTATGAATTTAGCATATTATTATTATTATTATTATTATTATTGGTAAGTGCAGAATTTTTTATTAATAAAAAAAAGGGATTAAGTAGCTAGGATTGTTTCAGTCATGTGCCAATATATTCTATTCTATTCAAATCTAAAAGAGGGTGAAAAGAAATGCACAGAGGAAGAGGAAGAGTCTGTGACTGACAGAAATAAACGTCTCTTCCTCTCAATGTTTCTGTTTAATGCATCTGGTCATTGACCACTGTCATCTTAACTACTGGTAATGAATCTGCTGCTGTCACAGAATAATGATTTCACTCCACACCACCACCAGCTGTTGCTGCTCGGGGCTGTGCATATGTGTGTGTGTGTGTGTGTGTGTGTGTGTGTGTGTGTGTGTTTTGTATGTGCATGTGTGTGTGACGGGATCAAAACTTTGCTTGTGCTGCTTTGAATAAACTGGGATAAATGCCTGTTGTTTTTGTCTTTGGGCTTCAATTTAATCATCATTAGTGACTCATTCAGAGACATGAAATGGATGGTTTGACAGTCACATGACTGCAGCAGCAACACTTCATACATACTGATGCACACGCACAAGCCAACACACACTCACAGACACACATGCAAGTGCACACCCGCAGCTATCCTTCAGTCTCCCGTGGATCCTTTTCGGCCCCAGCTGGTTGACGCTGTTGCTAATGTGACTAAACAATCATCACTTCTGTGTGGTGTTTATGTTTACTCCTGATATAAGTTGCCCATGGCAACAAATTAATTAATGACTCTGCAGTGATAGCTCCTGCTGCTCTGAAGTACTGCTCATAAAAACAATTATACAGATTTAAACAGATGGACTCTGGTGTGAAAATGCAGTTTTTTGCTCCTACCAGTGTCCAAGATCCAACTTTTGTAAATAAGAGAGGACGTTTGACCGAATGCTGACAGAGCACTGCAAAAAATTATATTCTTGATCTGTTTTTTTCTGGTTTTCCAGTGAAAATTATTTATATTTAAACCAAGAAAAATACTGTATACTTAACAAAATTGATCCTAAAGAAAATGGTAAACAAAAAATTGTATTGTATATATACTGAATTAAGTTTATTTGTATTACCCCACTGTCAAGTATAAATCTAACAAACTTGAGTGCTTACAGCTAAAGTTTGTATGCTGGAACATGTAGGTTGCTGCAGGTGTCAGCTAGAGGACATATCTATACTTATCATCACCTTCATGTGAATGTGTGAAAAGAGAGAAAAAGAGAAAAAGTATGTGTCAATATGTCTGGAAAGGAATAGCTGACTGTGTACTGAATCTTATTAAACTGCAGTATTTTCAAATCAATGTTCAAAAGTTTGGGGTTGGTAAGATTTTTAAATGTTTTTAAACATAGTTGAGTTTTGAGAGAATAAAAAGATCCATCAGAAATCATTCTCATATGCTGATTTGATACTCAATATATATTTCTTATTATTAAACAGTTGTGCAGTTTAATATGTTTTTTAAGCCGGTGATACTTTTTTCCAGCATTCTTTGATTTTATATAAAAAAAATGTCCTTTAGCAGATGTTAAATATAAAGGTTATGGATTGTTTTGTTTTGTCAAACTTGAAATGGAAAGTATTGTTGAGGTTATCCATACAGTCTATGCATAAATTCATATTACTTTTTACACTGCAGAAATAGTAAGAATAGTATGCTAGTATGCGATTCTTTTGAGTTTGTGAGATTGTGATTTTAAACGTGTGTGTGTGTGGCTTTATTGCTACAACTGTGAGCTGTAAACCCCAGTGTCCTTCTCTCTCACCTGGGTTATTTTCCACTGCTTTTATATTTAAGTATTACGCAATTACACCACAGGACATCTGCACCCAAACTCCTGTTCTTTTAACTGCATCTGTACCCCTTGACCTTTTTTTCACCTTTATATTCCTTATCTATGATCATCCTGTTCTCTCCATCGGTACAGTATCAGTAGCTGGACTGTGGTGAGTCAAGGTGAATCTAGTCAAACAAACTGAACATCAGTATCCCGGTGGGATCTCATCTCGCTGCGGTCACACTGCGGTCCTCTCAGGTGTCCCTGCTTCACACAAATGTGGTTAAACAGCTTGAGGCAAAATACACGGGCTGGTCAGAACGCAGCCAATTCCACTGACACCTTCTGCAGAACTGCAACATCATCTCTGACGCACACACAGCTCAATCCCAAATGTACCCATGACACATCATCATTCATGTGATGCTTTTGTTTTAGGTATATGCTCGTTCATAAACATTTAGGAAGATTTTAACACTTTCTTTCATCTCACACCCCATAAATATATCTATATAGCTTTAATATTATTTAAAATATAAATGTATATGTAAAATATAAAACGCTTATATATAAAAAAAGACAAAAGCACATGATAAAATTACTTAAACTAAAATTAAAATTTAAACGTTAAATTAAACACAAATTAAACAAAATACAAAAATAATAAACAATAAACCACAAATTAAAAGCAACCAAATTTGCTACAATTACTAATACATATACAGATACTTTTTATGTTTATTTAAAAATGTTATCAGTTGAGCAAGATTCAAGCCCTGCATTGAAACCACTGCAAAACTGCACACACACACACAGAATGCATATTATAAACACACTCTTGCCAAACTACAGATATTCAAATCACTCTCTCAGCCAAGCTGCTGCCATTTTATCAGCCAAACCAAACATGCGCGTTCACTTACATAAACTTACAAACACACACACACTCCAGGGCACCAAATGCGTTTGTAAACAGGCAGATGGGCCCCTTCTGCTCCTGATCTCGTGTCCGTCTCCACAGCCAAAAACTGCTGATCCGGGTCACACACTTAAAGATAAATACTGAACAATCAGAGCAGACCCAGCACATCTGATCTCAGACAAGATTATTCAATAATATATTTACACACGTTATAATCTGTCTGTATACATGACACAATGCGTAAATGAATATTTGAAGGATTAAATACAAACCACTTGTCACATCTGTCTTTTGACACACACAGCCGAGGTCAGTTGTTAATAGGCATACATGCTGGACGAAGACTGGTCTAGTCTTAGACTGTTTGTCCGACTTCACAAAAACAAGACTGGTACGATTTCAGGCAGACAAATGAATTTGAAAATTGAACAAAAAAATTTAGTTTGATTGAATTCAAAGTATTAAAGTGTATGTAATGTACTTAAGGCCCATCTGTTTGCATTTTAAGCAGGATGTTTATTGATCTAATAAAAACTACGTTATTCTGATTTTAAAATGGTTTGGCTGTTGCTACACATCCTCTGGATATACTTGCATGCCTCAACTTTGCCTTAATTTACCTACTTGTGGACACATCTCTAACACCACTGGTTAAAACTTGATTGATTTTTTCCCCTATTCATCTCTCCTTTAATCCCCATAAACCGTTTTTCATCGACTCTCATACTGATTAGATTTGACTGCCAGAATCAAATGTTGGTCTGCTGAATGATGGTGAGATGCTGAACATATGTGTTAACTTTCTTAGGGTAATATACAGACCTTGTTTAGCAACACCCAATAAGGATGTTAAACCAGTAACATCCTAGCAGTGAAAATCATCTTAAGCAGATTGCAAACGCACTGAAACATTACAAATGTAGCAGCAGACAAATGATGAATTCTAGCCTCATCACATCCACAGACTATAGATTCTGAATGCAAGTGCCCAAACCACAGACTACTCTTACTAATTGAGCTCGACTTCTGCTGGATAGTTCAATAGCTGCAAGGTCAGGTTTATTGACAAAGCTTCAGTTATTTGACGTAGGTGAAACAATTCAGGTGGATTTGAGGTAGGTCTTCAGAAAGACCATGCTGCTGGTTGAATTGTGCTATTGATCGACACAGTCCACCAGCAAGACCAATGCTAAACAATGTCAATTTACAGTGGGGTGATATGACATCTTATGCTATTTTGCTTAGGTATAGTTTCAAGGATGTTTACATTTTTGGACTGGAAGTCAAGACAAACATACTGCAACAAAAATAATGATTTCATCAACTGAAATTAAAGTAGATTATAAATATTAGATCTATAAATATTAGAGCTTAAAAATAAAGCTAAATAAATAGAAAAGCAAGCTAATAAAAATTAAAAAAGCACATAAAATTACTTAAATGAAAGCAAAATTTATAAATGCAAATATATATATGTTTGTGTGTGTGTGTGTGTGTGTGTTGTATGTTTTTATGTATACAATTATACTAAAATAACATTTCCTCAACATGACAGCTAATGAATAAAGTGGTGAGAGGTAAAGTAGCTCACTACTAGTAATGAGTATGCGATGACAGAACACTTCCTTATGTTACCTTATGTGACTGTGTGATTTAAAGTGACAGTTCACTCAAAATGTAAAATTCTATCTTCATTTACTCATGTCATTTCAAACCTGTACGACTTAAGATATTTGGAAAATGTCCTAGTTTACATTCAATTCAAGTCAGTGGGGTTCAGCGTTGTTTTAACCCCTCTGACTTCGTATGGACTAAATCATTCTTCAGAGCATCCTTTGTGTTCCATACAGGTTTGGAACGACATGAGGATGAGCAAATGATGACTGAATTTTCAATTTTTGTATCCCTATCAAACCCATAATGTACAGCTCTATCACAAAAGATCACTCGTCTACATGCAGTCACGCATCACTCTTACACATTAACTATAACAAGACTTCTGTGTGTGTGTGTGTGTGTGTGTGTGTGTGTGTGTGTGTGTGTGTGTGTGTGTTAGACAGAGAGAGAGAGAGAGAGAGAGAGAGCGAGAGAATGAAAGATGCGGCAACACAGGGAAGCAAAGAATAAACTCAATGCACCCAACCCGACTCATCTCGCTGTCTGTCCCTTGCTCTCTCTATTGCTGCCTCTCTCTTTTTTCATCTCTTCCTGCCTGTGTATCTTAGAGAAGGAAAGTTCGGGTAATCCAAACCCGGCTGTCAGTATTTAATTAGAAGGGGTCTGTGATAACATTGCAGCAGTCACAGCAAAGAGGACAGTGTGTGTGTGTGTGTGTGTGTGTGTGTGTGTGTTGATAGATACTTTCGCTAAGAGGATGGCTGTGTTATACTATCATCTCACTGCTCTCTATTAAACATGGCAAAGTGAGGGCAACACTGACAGGCTCTAGGACTAAAATACACATGCACTCGCTTGTTTTTTAGTATGCTAAATAGAAGGTTTTTATGAATGTGCCATAATTATTTCAGCCCTCTTATTTTGGTTTCAATAAATTAACTTTGACCAAACATGGCCAGATAAGTGATAAGTTACAATTAAGTGTAGTTACAATAAATGTGGCGTTTAATTGTGGCTTTTAAGCTTCAAAAGGATGTAAAAGCACCATAAAAATATCTGGAAGTAGTCCACATGACTAGTGCAGTGTAGCCGTTTTTTTTTTTTTTTTTTGTTTTTTGTTTTTTGTTTTTAAGGAAAGTAGAGTGTACGGACTACTAATGTGTAAATCTCTAAAGACAAAACACTTTGTTCAAGATACATTTATACATTTGCATTATAGGGTACAGTAATGGTGCAGTGGGGACTGGAGGCTCGGTTGTTGTTGTTTTTTTCCTCTCCATTTTTTTGCCATGTATTATATCAAATAAATAAAAGATAAAAAAAGACCTTGATCAAGGTGGTGGTGAAAAACCTCCTGATTTTTCTGTGGGGTCTTACTATTCCTAATATTCCTGAGATATAATACAGTCACCTACAGCATAAAAATGGTCATCAAATCTTTGCATTTTTTATCTGTTTTATGCAAGTTTCCAGAGCACGCTTACAATTATTAGGATCATTTCATTATCTTGAATGTATCTTTTTTTTAAGTCTTTTATGGACTACTCATTGCATCACATTCAAATTTTTTCTCATGCCTAAACTCTCCATTTCATTCTCTTCTCTCTTTCACTCTCACAGTCACAAACATTTTAGATGAGATCCAAGTAGGTTAGAGGTCCTTTTTTCCTCTTTTTTTGTCTCCATCTCCATCTTGCTGTTTCTCTATCTGTCTTTTACACACATGCTCACATGCTATCACTCAGAAAGATTTTTCTTCAGATGCCAAAAATAGCGTGGCACCCTCAGGCTTCACACACAGCCGAGGTTAAAGGTTGCATGCTGCTTTCATCAGTCCTGAAGATTCTATCTTCTCAACCTTCGTCCATTACCTTTTCAACCAGCCACCACACACAGCACAGCACACAGAATCACTGCAAATATATGCCGACTCAGATAAAATACAGAGAAAATGAGGGAAATTCTATTTCAGAGGATTTAGCACCTAGTGAAGCTATATTGCAGGTGCTAAATAAAATAATACTGCACTGCATACTGATATCATATGTAATATTAAATTCATCATGCTCATCTTCCACTATTTCTACATTATGATAACTTTTGCCATCATCTAACACTCACGTTAATCTTTAAGAACACTTAATTTATTGACAATTAAAATATGAGGTTTAAAAATGTATTCAATATATACATGCATACATACTGTACAGGATTGACTTGTAGCATTTAAATGATTGATCTTAGTTTTTTTTTTATTTTAGACAATTATTATAATTATTTGCTAATTATTTTTGACAAATTATTATAGAATTTTAAGTCATTTATTGGCCATGAAATGAAAATAATTATTGGCTTATCCATCAGACAATTTTTTTTGAATGTATCAATGCCTAGATTCAGCATAGCAATTAAAATGATTGATTTAATGTTTTTAAGTGCGTAATTGTTTTTATTAAAAAATATATATATTATAGAATTTTTAAATTGGCCATTTATCATTTACTGGCCAAAACATGAAATGACAATTATCGGCTTATATTGAATGCTGTGATGCCTTAATTCACTCGGAGCATTTAAAATGTTTGATTTTCATTTTTAATTCTGAATATTATTATAGAATTTAATATCTGCCATTTATCAGTTATTGGTAACGTCATGAAAATAAATAGCACCTAATACTGAATATTGCAGTGCCTAAATTCACTTGTAGCATTTAAAATGATTTTATTGATTTAGTTTTATTTACATTTTAAAACATTATTATAGAGTTTTCATATTTGCCATTTATCAGTTATTGGCCATAACATGAAAAAAAAGGCTTATTGGTCAGATTTTTTATATCAGTGCATCCCTAGTTTATTCACCTCTATGGAGTATGCCCAGAAATTGAATATAATAGTAGATTTTTATATTGAAGCCATCTGTCCGAGCACTGGCCTGTCCTCCACTCTGAGCTAAAACCACCTTGGCTCTTTCCCAGTATTGATTAGTCCTGGCCTAGTTCTATTTTCCTCATTTAGACACCTGTATTGTCCTGTTAGGTCTCGGTTCACTTACTCCCTCAGAGTGTCTCTCTCTTTGTCTCTTGATTGTCTTAATTAATGTGCGTTAAAGACTCAGCGCAGACACAGTGAAAGTACACTGCTGTCGGTGCATGTGCATAACCTCTAATTCATATTCAATTAGAAACATTTTAATATGAATTCTAAATATACAGTCAGCTGTGTAATTTGTGGTGCTGGAAGTTTCATTGTATTTTTTGAGGCTGGATTTCTTTTTAATTACATCAGCTTTACAAATGTCCTGCAAATACAGTGTGAATGTTATATCACTACATAATCCTCTGCATATTTCATCAGACAGGAGAAAAATTCTTACATTCATGACTTGGTCATACTGTCACCAGCACAATAATAATGATGGATTATCCTGTCGTTCACTCTCATTTCTCTCTCTCCCCCTCGCTGAGAAAATGGACAGAGGGGACTAGTTTTTCTGCGTTTGCTTCTTTCATTGAAATGGGCAGGGGTTGCATTATTCAGTGCGTGATATATGGTTCACAGAGTGATGTAATACTCCTATCGAGCTTTGGCGAATTGGTCGGGTACCCTAAGGCTCCTGCGCTTTCATTGGTCAAACACCTTAATTTCCCAGTGCTCTGACTAGCTGAACACCCATGGGCTTCATGATCTGATTCGATGCCGCACAGCCTTCTGCTTTTATATTCAAGGACTCAAACATTTTTAAAGTTTGGAGAAGTTATTCATATGTACAGTCAACGATAATGGAGCAGAGCGATCAGCTCAACCGTGGCTGTCTGAGAGTTACTGCTCCACTCTCTCCAGTTAGAGGAGAAACTAGTAGCAAAGATGACAAGTCATCACACTGCAACACACACACACCGTTCCTATCAGCTCAGACCATGATACACTATCCAGCACTGATTGAAAACACAAAAACTGGAGTATATTCCTATGCAATTTTTAGCCCTGCACTTCTTTGTATTTTTGTATTTTTATTTTTATTTACAGTTTTTTTCGATTGCTAAACGACAGTGAGCACAACTGGAGCTACATGTGCAAAACTCTAACTACAGTCTGCACTACCAACAGTCACCTGAGCTAAACAGTTCACATCAGCTGCAAAACTCATTCCAAGCAACACAACTATTAACACATGGCTCAAAACAGGCTCAGTGCAGCCAAACACTACACACAACCCTAACTGAGAAAACACACACTGTCACTCAGAACACACTGAGAGGAAAAACACTAGCATCAAACACCAATACAGAAAATAATAACTTTTAATCTTTACAGTTTGAGCAATTTCAGTGACTTCATACAAAGTAATATTTTCTTCAAAGAAAGGACTGACATTCTTTCACATGATTTATTTACAGTTTTTCTCGATTGTTAAGACACATTTCTTGAAAGCTGCTCTTCTTTTCTCTAAACTGTGAACACAAAAGCCAATTTTCAAGCTACATTCACAAAACCTCAGACTCTTCTTGTAAACCCAAACTTTCACCTCAAAACAGTTCAATCTGTGCTCAAAACTGAACTATGTTGTCAAATCGTGCCCCGAGTCAATCAAAATTAAAGACACTACTGAACAGTCACGAAACACTACGTAGAAAAATAGAAAACACAATGCTCAGGACATGAAGCTGGATAAATGAATGTTTATTGTTCACTGTAGGCTAAATGCATGTTGCAAAACAAAAAAAAACCTGTGCATTTAGCACTTGTACAAAAAGACAAAACAGAAATCTTATGCGTTTGCCACCTGTGTACAGTAAGCCCATGTAAAAATAAAGTACAAAAATATACAAATAAGTGCATTACTCAGCCACAGCATCATGTCTCCGTACCGGGTCAGGCCACAGCACTTCATCCACATCACAGGCCACATTTTGTCTGGCCAGGCAACGGGGGAAAAAACCCCTGGCAAAGGGTACTCTGTATAGCTGTTTCATGCGCAGTCTGTTGCGCTTGAGGACACGATCAACAGCAGAGAGGCTGACACTGTTGATACCCTCAAAATTTACATGTTCCTCAATGATCTTCTGCTGAATTTCACTCAGTTTAATGGCTTTATTCTCACGGACCATATCAACAATTAGGGTCTCTTGGTGTGGGGAGAACACACCTGTCCTCCCACCCCCATGTGACAGTCTTTCAATTCTACAAAAAGAGAACATGGAGTTACAAAAAATGTACATGGAATAGGCCTACAAACAGTTATACCAACCCTCCATTACAATATTACAGTACAGTGATGTACTGAAACATATTTACTTACAGTGTACTGTGGTACAATATATAGTATGTCATACAGTAATTGCTGTCAACATTTACATACTGTTCTATAATGTCAATAAAAGGTAATTACCTGTTCTCTAAATCTTCGGATTATGGTGAACACCGTGAATCTACTGATGTTTGGTTGTGCCCTTTGTCCAGCCTCCCATATGCTCATACCATGGACAAGAACATGGTCAATCACAATAGCTCTGAATTCATCAGATATTACTGTTCTTTGTCTTCGCTGACCACCTCGACCACCTCGACCTCCTCTCACACGAACTCTTCCTCTCAGATTTCTATCCATTGCAGGGCCTCATAAACCAGTGCTCTCTGAACTGGTTCACTGTATATATTCCCTCACATCATTAGCCACAAGTGTGATCAATTTTGAGTTGTTGTGTTCAAATGGTGACATCTGTGCTTTATTTGTGTTTGACTTTTGTCACCTGTGCTCACCATTATACAGCACGGGTCCATCACAATGAAAATGTGTTGGCAAGTTGTGTCTAAACAGGTGAAAAGTGCTTATGGTTTTGCCAAAAGAGTGATTGATTCAATCAGTGGGTTCAGGCAACTGAGCATTTGGTTCAGACAATAGGGTTTAGTGTTTTAGCAATTGGGAAAAACTGTAAATTTTTAGAACATAACAATTCTTTAAGGTAAATGAGAATTATCATTTCATTAGTCTGTAGTAATTTACGGAACTACAGTAATGAGAAAAAAAAGATAGAAACTAAAAGTTCATACTGTAATTCGAACAAATAATTGAGGGGCTAATCCTGAAATTGCAGTCAGCAGTGTTTGAAATCTATTCTGTTTTGAATGTGTGGTTCACAGTTTTGACAGCAGTATGTTAGCATTTGAACAAGTGCTGTAAATCCACAGTGTTGTGCAGGTTGTGGTTAAAGTCGTGGGATAAGTGTGTAGAGTTTTGAAAACTGTGTTCAAGCAATGAAAAACGAACTAGAGTTTGGTCCACATGAACTGCTGCTGTGCAGACTGTAGTTAGAGTTTTGCACATGTGACTCCAGTTGTGCCCACTGTCGTTTAGCAATCGAAAAAAACTGTATTTATTATTATTATTATTTAATTTCAAAAACATATTGGAAAATTTTATTCGGTTTTGTTAAATATAATAAAGTTGATAAAGTCTTTTATTTTAGTATTTTTAGATTAACAGGATGGTCACACTCCTGTCTTCCATATAATGAAAGTTAATGGTGACCACGGCTGTCAAATTCCAAAAATATTTAAAGCAACAAAAGTGTCATAAAAGTTGTCAATACTACTCAAACACTATATTACAAGTTATACAATAGCAATTTTGTGAAGAACTGATCAAAGGTATATTAAAAATTGTTTTTGCTAATTGAAATAAAGCTGAAATAAAGTAAAATATTGCATGAAAAACTAAAAACATTTCGAAACTATTCGAATTAAAAAATAATGAGAAATGTTGTTGCCTTTTCAGTCAACTGAAATAAAAAGGTTGTAGTACAAAAATTATTAAACTGAAACAGAAATGTAAAAAATATTTGAAAAACTAATAAAAAATAAGCGTATGACAAATTACTAAAACTAAAATTAAAATGAAATCTGAAAATATAAAAAAAGCTAATAAAAAAATATATAAAATAACATTCACTGATATTTTTGAGGTCTACCAAAATGAAAGACATTTACTACTAAACTAAACCACTAAAACGATGTATGAATCTACGAAATATGCATCAAGATGAGGAACACTTAGGAACACTCAAGTTGAATAAAGTAACAATTACAGTTTTTTACAATCGCTATGACAGATTTTTCAATACATTTAACAAATTTCCTAAACTCTTAACACACCAACACACCTAAAACACACAATTGGCAAAACGGTTAATTTCATGCTCAAAATCACACATTGTAAACTAAACTCCAAATCTAATTTTCAAAATACAATAATACACTAACACAATACACGATGTCTACCAAAACACTGCAAACATGTTTCAAAATCAAATAATTATTCAAAACACTAACACATGTTCTCTTCCAACAGGAACATTTAGTCAATCATAACACAATGACAAAAAAAACACTATCATCAGCTGAAATTACAGAAACTGCATTATTTTATGTGACAGGTCTGCCCTTATACAATGGACAGTACAGTATATTGTATTGATCAGAGATTGTGTTTTGCACTGTAGTTTCTTTTGAAGCCTCTCTACATTTTTGTTTTGTTGGGTTTAGTAAATGCATGCATTTTGTCACAAAAAATGAATGACCATCTCAGAGTAGCTTTATAGAATGTACAGTTACAGTTCTAAAAAAAAGACTGAGACAGAATTGCTGCAGTAAAGACTTTATTTGCAAAAGGACATTACTGCAAGATATACAAACAGAAAAAGCACCGGAATAATAATTAAAAAAAACCAAAGTAAACTTCTAATCTGCCCGGTCTTCTGCATTTGGCCACATGTTCTCATCCACATCACACCTGATATCTTCTCTGGCAAGGCATCGTGGGAAGAATCTTTTTGCATGCCTTATCCACCCCTGGCAGTGTTCTGCTGTGATGTCTTGGCATGCAGCATCCATTGCATCCAGGAGGGACATTTGCTTTTGAAGCATGGAAGAAGAGTTTGGGGAAAGATATTTGATTTTGCTAGTGAGCTATAATGTTGAGCAGAACTGTAAGACTGTTTGGCCAAATGACCTTATGGTTTTGAGAATGTCATCTCGGTTTCAAGAAATGAGCCAAACCAATCGAGAAAAACTGTAAAATACAGGGAATATATTTGTGTTTCAATTCACAATATGAACAGCTGTTTACCTTGACTTTAGCCTGTTAGGTTTAGAACATGGTGTTATCTGTTCTGACATGCAGTGTTAAATCATTGGTAAATTTGGCAGTAAAAATCCATTGTTTTGGTCTTGTTTGAGCTTGTGTGTAAAAGAAGTTCAAGCATTTTAAATTTGTGTTAATTGTATGCATTTTGTGTTAAAGCAACAAGAAATGTGTTAATAGTATAGCTTACACAGGCGGATGTAGTGCTAACTGTGTTAAGAGTTTTGGAAAATTGTTAAAAGTATTGAAAAATCTGTCATAGCAATCGTAAAAAACTGTAAACTGTTACTGCAAGTATTTGCAAGCACAGTATGTTTATAAATAAATGAAAGCAAAAATTCAGTTGACAAACTTTTTACTGCTACTACTGTATAAGTAGATATTAGATCTATAAGAAAATATTAATGTTCTATCATATTACGTCATTCACATGAAAATTAGGCCTGAATTTGATTTGCCTCATCAGAATCATTCAGTGTCTTTGATTGTGAAGATGACTGAATGTAGGAAAATGCACCTCATTGCACAATTTTTCCTTCTGATAGTCTTGCTCTTTTGTATTTCTTCACAGCCAAATAATATAGCCTAATTTTTATGCACTAAAGTCTGACTTTTCAATTTCCCTGAGCATTCATCTTTAATGAGTTCCCATCTACTACAACCTGACAGAGAGAGAGAAACAGAATGATGAGAATCAGCCTGGTGAAGTCAACTATAGCCTTTAACAATGAAGCACCTGGCAGAGGTACAGTACAGCATCTGCAAAGATTTATACAAACTGCATCAGAAATTGCTGTATTAGATGCAGTAGATTTATTGAGCTTACATTGCGTTGTCCAAGTGAAACAAGTGTTATTCTCAATACAGGAAAAACATGCCTTTGGTGATATGTCTGAAAAATGGCATTATGTTGCTTCTTGCATGTTTCATTATGATTTCAAAGTAAAATGTCCAGTGAGTGGTGCTAAAAATGTGTTCAGTTTCACCTGAAGTAGATGAACGGATGAAACAGATGAATATGACAATTTGTATTGCGTTTGTTGTGATACATATCATGCAGATACCTAAACTGGTTGTTTCAGGGCATAATTACATCTGATTCAATTCTGATATGGAACACCCAGTTATCAGGATTCAATTCCATTGACACTTGATAAAATCAAACTCTGCCATTTTTTCTCCATTTAATATCCTGTTTCACTTGGAAATTCATCACATTACAGAAACAAAATGGGATGATAATGTTTTATGTCGACAGATATGAGGATCTTCTAAATTAGGGCTGAACTAATAAAACTGAAAATCATCAAGTTGACATAAAGAGAAAACATAGTCGGGGGGGAGCACCATTTAACAAAACATTTATTTGGCATAGCTACTTGTGATTTTTGTACATTTTGGTAGATGCTGAAATGTACAATCCATATTTACTGACATAATCTAAAACTTAAGCATTACATATTTACAGATACTGAAAAATTTAATATTTACTAGAGGTGGGCATAGATAATTTTTTTAAATCTAGATTAATCTCACTGTAATCTTGGAATTAATCTAGATTAATCTAGATTAAAATGGCTCATTTGAATTCTGCCAAAGGCATTCAGAATATGTGTGCTACCCAAATAAAATAATGACTAAAAGTAAGTATTTTAGAACGGGTTTCTAAAGCCAGGTGGTGCATTAGACCAGGGGCTGTTTCCTGTTTCCAAAATGGTTTCCATTGGGAAGCTTCTTAAAAAAATTCCCTGGAGCAAACCGGGCGGCTTCAGCTGCATCCATGTTAGCACGTCATGTTTGATGTGGTAATTTCTAGGGCTTGGGCGTCGTGACGTCATTACTTGGCGTGGCCGCCATGTTGATGGCCTCCTTTACTGCTACTCGGACGTACTCCCTCTCATCCGTGTGTCTTAATTTGATTAATTAAAAATCTATTTCAACCATGGTAAACTGTTGCTGTATTGTGGGCTGTAACTGCGCAACATATAATCGCCATGGGGAAAATAAAAGGACAATGGATTAACTTTCCACCGCTTTCCTGCTTGGAGGCGCGACCACGGAGACCATAACATCTAAATATTAATTTATATAGCTTACTGTAAGTCAACATTGAACATTGAAAATAAGGGAAATTTCCCGGGTTTCTCATCCAAAATACGGGAAATTTCAACATTCATCTTTCTGTTGCTATCCCTCTGCTTACAGCAAAAATTCGTACTACAAAACTGCTGCATTAACTAACGATTTGTGAAGCTAGGTCTGACATGATTGCTTACAGATTGGCGTAAATTGTGCTCTCACAACAACCACACTGTTATCTTAAAAAACCCAACATCACGCTAAGGTTGCTTTCAAGTAAGCAAAAAGATGCTTTGAAAACATCTGTTCGCTGGAAGGGCAAGGAGTAGCAACAGGATAACAGCACAGAGACTTGACAGGTCTGATGGAGGGGCTAACGGGATATTTTACAGTAAAATACTAAAGAGTTGACAGCTACTAACTACACTTTTGAAACACAGTTAAAAGTCCATTTGTGAATGGTTGTTAGCACTAACAGTTACTAAGCTAGCAGCTAGGTAGAGCGCAGCTTACCTTTGTCCGGATTACTGTATACTGTTTGCCGGTTCTATGATCTGCAGCTCCTGAACCCATCCATTTGTGAACTGTACATGAGACTCCAATGACTTGTAGCTTCGGAACTATTCTGAAGTGTAGGCGCTCACAAAACAAACAAGGTAGCCGAGGATATCTGTAATGCAAAAGTGCGGCAGCAAGTCGTCGTCGGTACTCCACTCTTTGTTGGGAATTTCATATGGATCCAAACTGTTAATAGTGCCGATTTTGTCCACATACCGGTCTCTGGCATCCCTATTTAGCGTATCCTTATAAATCCCACAACCTTTCCGCGATTTTAACATCTTTTTTCTTTCTCCCAACTCTGCTTCTTCTCGTTCAACTTGCTGTATGTTTACATTCGCGAGGCCATCAACATGGCCGCCACGTCCCAGAATGCAACGCGGCACCCAAGCCCTTACAGGACATACACACAGGTTCGAAGACTCGTTCTCGCCCCATACAGTGCAATTCGGTTAGGTATACATCCACGCTAAAATATCAAGGTGAAAGTCATCATAGCTCGCCTAATATAGACCCAGCTCTCAACCCAACTTTGAGAATAGATTAAAGGCAATATTTTTTTTATCGCCCGATAAGAGTCTCCCGTTAACGCAGTACGTTAACTCCGATAACGGCCCACCACTAATATTTACAAATCTTAGTTACATTTTTACCATTTTATATACACATTTTGCATGCCTTAACCTTATCATTAAACTTAAATATAGCAATTTTCCAACAACATCAAATGAAACAGGCAGAAAATTACAATAAACCATTATATAGATATTTTAGAGTCATTAATCGCTCCCCTCCCCTATCTATAACCTAACCTTGACCATTTCTTAAGTATATACAGTATAAAGAAAAACAACTCGATACAACTACACACTCAGTTATTGACTTATTGAATGAAAAACTAAACATTACAGGAAAAGCACTATTTTAGTACTGCAAAAGCATCTCTACCTTTAGCTATTTATCATCAGCACTGTTTCAATGAATTGTTGATTAACTCCATTAATTTCCAATCGAATCCAAGCTTCTTCTCTTGAAAATTAATCTTTAAGACTGACCTTCCAATGGATACTATATTTAGAATCAGTACTTAAGAATCTGGCTACGGTGAGTCCAAAGGCCCTAAAGGTTAATACTGACCTAAATGACTGTGTACAGGTTCATACAGCACAGCAAGCGTTTGGCAGGAAAGATTAAGACAGATGGTCCACTGACTTGATCAAAAAAGGAGATTGGTAGGGAGATAGAGAGAAATAGTCAAAGACAGTGAAGTCAACTGCTGCGTGAAACAGCATGAATAGATTTGGATCCCACTGATTGTAATAACAGGCTTGGAATGATCATAGAGTGTCACACAGAACAACACAGTCAAACCGGGAGGAGTCGAGGGTCAGAAAGGAACAGATGGAAGGAAACAAGGTTCCTGGGAGCTGATGTCATGAGGTTGATATGTTTAGAGGCTGTGTTTGAGGCACCATGTCATCAACAGAGGTCACTCAGCTGTGTTGGAATGTTTAGGTGGCCACATATGTATGTAGCAGCAACCCGTGGTGACTTCGAATGATACGCATCACTTATTTTCATGCCACCTATTGCATTACTCTTAAAGAATTTAAACCTTATTTTGAAGTGTTCATTATCATCCTAAATCAAACAAAATAATGTGTTGATATCAGCATTAATATTTAGAGGTCTATCTGCTCATTCCTGAGGACAGAGGACACTGTAAAGTCCACTGTATCCTTTCTTTCTATTCTACTCTTTCTATTTTTTTTATTCTGTTGAAGGTGTAGCGAGTTCCAGAAAACTGCAGATTGTGTTCCTAATTCACTGACTCCCTTCAGAGTTGCCACTTGGAAGGATGTATTGCTTTGTAGGAACTGTACATGTACTGAATATGTTCTACCATGATGACATTTGTTATAACGGTGTGAGTTCTGGAGACGTCTGGAGCTGAATGAAGTTCTGTGATGAGAGACCCAAGAGCTTGCTGAGCTTTAGATGTTAGGCAAGGCTTAGCATTATGAGATGCTGCCGAGTGGAGCTGAACTTCTGTTCTACCCTTATGAGAAGATAAAGATACGCATTTCAGTCATGACTATTATTTTTCATTAAGCCCATCTTCAGTGTATCTATGCAAGTCAATCCAGTCATTAAACACATGAAGGAAGAGGGTGCTGCTTCAAGCAGTGCTGCGACAGAGGTGTTTCATGTGTTGGACTGATCATCTTTAATTCTCTATTAACAGAGACAAGCTTGCCTCGGCCTTCATTAAAAATAGATAGAGACAAGCTCACCACTCGGGCTAATGACACCTACCCTCTTGCACACACACGCACGCACGTCACAGCTGAGGACCACTCTATTCTTTTAGTCTGTTTCTCCCTAAAAGAACATAAACTAATACATCTTCAGCACAGTTCTCTGCTTTTACTGTGAATATTTGAGGACACATTTAGAGAAATGCAACAGAAACAAAGAGAGAAAACACCCTTTAGGGCTCCATAAGCTCAAGCTGACATCACTCGTCACTGGACGCTCTGATTAATTACTAAACAATGTGGGTTAATTACTCAGAAACCCAGCCTGGGGAGAGTGAGGACATGACAAGAGGACAGACAGAAAAATGATCAGATTATGTGTATGTTTGTGTGCAAGTGAATATCTGTAGCTAGTCTCTAGTTCAAAATAATAACCAAACATGTTTTAATTGCATACTTCAGTCTACACTTACAAAAATAATGGTTCTTCATTGGCATCTATAGTTCCATGAACCTTTAACATCCATGGAGCCTTTTCTATTGCACATATTTTATTTAACTTTTTATTGTGGAAAACGTTCTTTAAAATGTTCTTCACACTAAGAAAAGTTTGTTTTTGTTTTTGTTTAAGAAATGTTCTTTGGGGAACCCAAAATCATTATTTAATGGCATCACTGTGAAAACCACCCTTTGGAACCTTTATTTGTAAGAGTGTAGCTATTAGAGACTATTTAGTAGACTATCTTTTTCAATCCATACAGATCAGAGCTTTCCTAAACCTTTAATCTGTTTTAAATTGATAGTTTATCCAAAAATGAATATTCTGCCATTTTCTCATAATCATTTTGTTCTTTTTTTCAAGAATGTAGAATAATGTAAATTTCAGTCTTTTTTGCACAAAAAGCACCATCCTCTGCACCACATCTTCAAGATGTAAGTGGGGCTGAGCCCCCCTAAGCTAAAATCCTGGAAGCGCCTCTTGTATAACCGTGTTTCACAAAGCAAATGCCATGATTCCCTCTCTCTCTCCTGCTATAAAAAATGTAAAATTAGTTTAAATGTCTTTGCGATGAGCATTAAGTTAATCCATGTTAGTGAAATGGGCTGTTAAGGATATTTATAATATTAAGCACCGATCCTGTTAACTAAGGTCAGTTTAGGGTCTAGGAAATTAGATTTGTAGAAACAAAAATGCCTGATTGGAGAGTGCTCTTTACAGGTGCATCACAATAAATTAGAATGTCGTGGGAAAAGTTCATTTATTTCAGAAATTCAACTCAAATTGTGAAACTTGTGTATTAAATAAATTCAGTGCACACAGACTGAAGTAGTTTAAGTCTTTGGTTATTTTAATTGTGATTTGGCTCATATTTAACAAAAACCCCAACAAATCTCAACAAATTAGAATACTTCATAAGACCAAAAAAAAATAATTTAGTGAATTGTTGGCCTTCTGGAAAGTATGTTAATTTACTGTACATGTGCTCAATACTTGGTAGGGGCTCCTTTTACTTCAATTACTGCCTCAATTCAGTGTGGCATGGAGGTGATCAGTTTGTGGCACTGCTGATGTGGTATGGAAGCCCAGGTTTCTTTGACAGTGGCCTTCAGCTCATTTGCATTGTTTAGTCTCTCTTTTCATTTTACTCTTGACAATACCCCATAGATATTCTTTATGGTCATTTAACGTACTTTTGGTGCTTTTGGCAGTGTGGGCAGGTGCCAAATCCTGCTGGAAAATGAAATCAGCATCTTCAGAAAGCTTCTAAAATTTCTTGGTATACGGGTGCAGTGACTTTGGTTTTCAAAAAACACAATGGACCAACACCAGCAGATGACATTGCACCCCAAATCATCACAGACTGTGGAAACTTAAAACTGGACTTCAAGCAACTTGGGCTATGAGCTTCTCCACCCTTCCTCCAGACTCTAGGACCTTGGATTCCAAATGAAATACAACACTTGCTCTCATCTGAAAAGAGGACTTTGGAACACTGTGCAACAGTCCAGTTCTTCTTCTCCTCAGCCCAGGTAAGACACCCATGGCGTTGTATGTGGTGCAGGAGTGGCTTAACAAGAGGAAGATGCTTACAGGAAGGGCGACAATGTCTTAAATAAACAGGCTAAATACACACTGGAAAAGGAGATCAGATTGGCAAAGAGGAATTATTCTGGAAAAATAAGGACTCAGTTCACTTCCAACGACTCAGCATCAGTGTGGAAAAGTCTGAAAGAGATCACCAACTACAAGACACCATCCCCCAGCACTGTGGAGAATCAACGACTGGCAGATGATCTGAATGAGTTTTACTGCAGGTTTGAAAGAAGAACACCCATCACCTGCCCTGAACGCCTCTCCACACAACCAATCACAGCATTAACAAATCTTGCAACCCGCCCTGAACACCTCTCCACACAACAGTTCACACCATTCACAACTCCTGCAACCCATCCTGAACAACTCTCCAAACAACCGCTCTCAACATTCACACCTCCTGCATCCCCCCTCTTCAAACGCTCCACCATCATTCCCATCCCAAAGAAATCCAAAATTACAGGACTAAATGGGTGCTTCTCAATATCCCTCCTCGTCTCCTCACTCCTCCGTCCTCCATCCTATGACCCGGAAACCGATCGAGCACAGCCATCTTGAAGGACTTCTCATTTCTCTAATTGCACCATGAGGAGGCGAGGATCGAGGAGGCTTCATGAGGAGCGATGAGCATGGATACACAGGTGTATCCTATGTGGAAGTCTTTTATCGACTTAACATGACGCACATATAAATTCTCCTCCCCTTCACATCTGTTGTAATAATTTTTATTTATATTTTACCTTTTCACTTCAAATAAACCATGCATGTCATATATTTCAAACAGGGCATCTTGCTTTATTTATATTTATTATGAATGTCTTAACAAACTTTAACAACATAATGGCAGATCCCTTTAATCACAGCTGATGACACTTTGAAGTAACGCTGAAGGGAGTGAGGATAAATCATTTCACTTGATTCAAGTCCTCCATCCTCACGTCTTTTCCTTGCGTCCTTCCCTCGCATCCTGAAGAGGTGGAGCTAAGATACGAGGAAAGGAAGCGAGGAAAGGAAACAAGGATGCACAAATAAGAATTGAGAAGTACCCAATGACTACAGGCCTGTGGCCTTAACGTCTGTGTTCAAGAAGTCATTTGAAAAACTGGTGCTGGCCCACCTGAAGGACATCACTGGACCCTTGCTTGATCCTCTTCAGTTTGCCTACAGAGAAAACAAAAACGGTCTGTGGACGATTCAGTAAATATTGGACTGCATTATGTTCTGCAACACCTAGACAGACCGGGGACTTAAAACAGTGAGGATCCTGTTTTTGGACTTCAGCTCGGCCTTTAACACTATCATTCCAAACCTCCTCCTGCCCAAACTAACTCAGCTCTCTGTGCCCAGTGGATCAACAGCTTCCTGACAGACAGGCAGCAGCTAGTGAGGCTGGGAAAATACACATCCAGCACCCGTATAATCAGCACCGGAGCTCCCCAGGGCTGCATTCTCTCCCCACTGCTCTTCTCCCTGTACACTAATTATTGGAGGACCCCTCTGTCAAGCTCCTGAAGTTTGCAGACACCACACTCATTGGCCTCATTCAGGACGGTGACGAGTCAGCTTACAGACAGGAGGTTAAAGAGCTGGCTGTCTGGTGCACTCTCAACAACCTGGAGCTTAACAGTTCTACTCCACCATCATTGAATCCATCCTCTGCACTTCAGTAACTGTCTGGTTCAGCTCAGCTTCTAAATCTGACTTCAGAAGACTACAGAGGGTAGTCCGGACTGCTGAGCAAATCATCGGTACAACCCTCCCTTCTATTCAAGAACTGTACTTATCCAGAGTGAGCAAAAGGGCTGGCAAAATCACCCTGGACCCCTCACATCCAGCACACCCCCTCTTTGAAATGTTGCCATCTGGTCGACGCTACAGAGCACTGAGCAAGACACAGGAACAGTGTGGGCGGTGTTGGCGCAGTGGATAAGTCACATGCCTTTGGTGTGAGAGACCCGGGTTTGAATCCACTGTGAGACACCAATGTGTCCCTGAGCAAGATACTTAACCCCTTGTTGCTCCAGAGGCGTGCAACCTCTGACATATATAGCAATTGTAAGTCGCTTTGGATAAAAGCGTCAGATAAATGTAAATGAGGAACAGTTTCTTCCCTCAGGCAATCCATCTAATGAACACTTGATAATAACTGTGGAACACACTACACTATTCATATTTATATACACATACACTTATCTAACACACATACTTTGTGTACACTTACATTTTGCACATAATATACCTGTACGTACATAACTGCTTTTTGTAATATACTTGCCATACAATTGTCAATTTGTGTATTGTCATTACTTACCTACTTATTTGTATTTTTTGTATTTTTTATTCTTTCATAATGTGTTCTTTGTTCTGTCGCTGTTCTGTTGCACTGCAGAGTTTCTGTCATGAAAATAAATTCCTTGTATGTGTAAACATACCTGGCAATAAAGCTTATAATTATTCTGATTCTGGAATACGACAACCATAGCAAAATTCCTTGACACGTCTGTATGTCTTGACCCCAACCTCAGTCCATTCCTTGTGAAGTTCACTCAAATTCTTGAATAAATTTTGCTTGTCAATCCTCATAAGGCTGTGTTTCTCACTTTTTCCTTCCACTCAGATTTCTGTTAACATGCTTGGATACAGCACTCTGTGAACAGACAGCTTCTTTGGCAATGTAGGTTTGAGGCTTACCCTCTTTGTGAAGGGTGTCAATGATTGTCAGATCAGCAGTCTTCCCCATGATTGTGTAGCCTTGTAAATCAAACTGAGAGACCATTTTGAAGGCTCAGGAAACCTTTGCAGGTGTTTTTGAGTTGATTAGCTAATTGGCATGTCACCACATTCTAATTTGTTGTGATAGTGAATTGTTGGGTTTTTGTTAAATGTGACCTCAGTCTGTGTGCATTGAATTTATTTAATACACGAGTATCTCACATCCTTTCTCAGTGACACACTCTGTGACACAAACAGCATTGCTGAAGAAATGAAGAAATTCGCCTGCTGCAGCACCACTCACTTTCAATGTAGACATGTGTAAAACACTTCCATTATCAACCAGGTGATGAAACAGTGTAAATATGACATTTACTGAGAATTATAGACAGCTTCACCGATTAGGATGGGAGCATTTGAAAGATTGCTGAACTGGGAGATGAACTGCAAGGCTTAAACGGTCACTTAAAATTGCTTCATTAATGACAACGAGATGGAGTTTATTGTGCAGTTCTACCTCAGTTTCAAAGAATGTAGCAAATGTCATGACAAATCTGCTTAACTGAACAGTCTGCACCTTTGAGCCACCTTAAATTGAGAGTTCATCAAATAAATATTCTGTGATAATTTTCTCGTCATTACTTTGTTCCAACCCTTTAAGAATTTCTGCAGGGATCATACAGTCACTTAAAATATTTCAATGTATTTTTAATTATTTCTTATTAGTTTTTTGTCATAATTGAGCAGCCATTGATTGATTTATTGATTGAGCAGTCATTTCTATTCATTTAGTTATTTATTTTATGAATACCAATAATACCTACTTGGATATGAAAGAATATCTGAAAGTAGTAAATATTGTGACCACAACACAAGTACACAGGGTAAAATCTGTTGCTATTGAACAGGGCCGTCACTAGTGGGGTGAAAAGTGGTGACGATTATAGGGGCCCACAGCTGAGGGGGGGCCCCCGGCGATTTCAACCGACTCAGCCAGCCTAAAAATATGCTCAGGACAGTGGACGGGCTACTACTGCGTGTCGTCACGAAAGCTTATCATTTTCGAGTGTTTTTAAATTACCACTTGTCGATTTAAACATCCCCCCTTCATCTGAACGAACAAATCGCAGTTTGAACAAACAAAAAGATGTGAAAGAGCCCAATTCAGCACCGCAGTGTTCTGGTGTTCAGGGCTCATGCAGAGAGAGGCGTCTCAAAACGCTTGAACACCAAGTTTGCTTCTTTTTGCTCTTGTGCCGACAAATACATACAAAATATTTCAAAATACCCGCCTTGGAAAGTATGCTCGAAAAAACAGGGTTTTTTTTCAGATATTTGTCAGTTATTTCTTAAGTGAAAGTAAACAGTTTAGGAAAAAATTATATTGGTTGCGTTCATCGTCTCTTAAAGTGACCGCGCCTAATTTAGCTACTAGCTGCTGTAATGTTAATCCAAGAAAATGAAAGGAAATCACTCACTGCTCTTGACTGAATTACTTTGTAGTTTTAACAAGAATTTATGCACAGTAAAACCAAAAATTATTAAGACTCCAGATATAATTTTTGATATGTATATTTTACTAGTAGGTACAGGACACTAATACATTTATGTAAGTGAGTATAGCAAATTTAAGTGAACTGTGACATATTATATCCAAAGAATCTTCATACAGTGAACTACTAGTGAAATAGATAGATATACATTTTTTATCTCTCTATCTATATATAAAATTGGGACCAAAAATTATTCAGCACCTTATAAAGCACCATGCATTGCTTATGTGTGTTTTTTTTTCTGAATTGCTAATGCAACCTTTTCACACCACAGTCTGAACAAAATGAAGCATTGCTTGGTAATTGGTCACAAAGTATTGATAGTTACTATGTCATATAATTATTATTGTCATAATAACAGTTGTCTGTAGTTTTGGTTGATTGTAATCCATTAAATACATTTCTATCAAAGTTATGACATTATCAAGACGAATTTGTTCTGACACAGTTTAACTATAAGTTCTTGTCATATTTTATAACCATTTTAGAAGCAATAGCAAATAAACTGTAATAATGTGAGAAATGTTGAAGGTGAATAAATTTTGGTTTGATTGTATATTTCATTTTTACATTGAAGACTATCCAGTGCTATTTTACATTTAATTATTCGGTTTCTGTACCTGGACACCTTCAAACTTGAAAAAAAACTTAAACATTGTGTAAACAGCACAGATAAATAAACATGAACGAACATACAAATTAAACAATTTCAAACAGGGCCCACTGGTACAACCTTCAGCGGGGCCCCGCAAACCCCAGCTACGGCCCTGCTTGTGAATGTGCATGTCTGTTTGGGATGTGTAAATGAGGTCAGAAACTGACAGGGTTCCAGAAAAGAATCGTCATCTTTAGCTGTGTGTTGTTGTCTTGTGGTCACCACCATAGGACCCACAGGGAGAAGTGCTCAGCAGCTCAGCAGCATGTGTTTGCACAATCTGGACCCTTATGTTCAGACTGACATGTACAACAGTGAAGAAATGCTCTCACACTGAGCAGCTTCTGCTGGTGACTGTAAAGCACCATCACTGTCTGATGCCACAGTGTCTGGCGCCATGCCCAACCACCCAGCAGCCACCCTGGAGTGGACACGACTAATTTATTACTAGATCAGTGAGTCCCGCCCCCTGCATTAGGGAGTAATGAGAAATCAAGAGTGGACTGGAGCACATCCAGCTAATGTGCCATTGGGCTAGCACTTACACTCTAATGCTAGGCCTTCAATGCCCTAAACTACTGAAGTAATGTGCAGACGACAGTCTTTAGTTCTGCTTTTGTGTTTTTGTCCTATGAAAAGTTATTTTCTGCCTTTCTGACAATGTCAGTGTCGGATCTACAGGTATTTTTAGCAGATGATTGCCATTAATTAGCACCAAATTAGCACTTAAATGTTTACAGACGCTGAGCTAACACAGTTACAAAGGACTTAACAATGTTCTAACTACTTTGAATCAAGCTGTTGAAGCTTTGTAGAACAGAACGCTGTTAGAAAAAAGGGTCCAGGTGAGGAGAGTGTTGTTATTACTTGTGTTTATCTGGTCTGGGGCCTGTACCATGAAGCTGGATTAGCAGGCTAGCCAGGTAAGTTTCAGGTTAGTTTGCACCAATCCTGGGTTTTAGGTACCAGGTATGTGGCTTGGCATTCGTTGCCATAGTAACTTATACTCCATGCCTAACCTGCTCCGGGGCAGGTTATGTGCTGGGTTAGAGACCTCAGTGTGCTGGGTTAGAGACCTCAAACTGAAGTTGGACCATTCAGATGTGAGAGAAGTGACACATGTCTGAAACAAGTCACTTGCCCAGTTTATCTTGCTCCAAATTAAAGGTCACTAATGCAAAAATAAAATAAAATAGAAGAAGTCTGGCTTTAATGATAATTAATGAGTCATTTTATGATTTATATAATTATTGTGATTCATATTATTATTATTATTATTTATATTTTACACACCACCAATTTTAGTTTAACAGTTATTTTAAATCATTTATTTTAAATAAATATTAATGTATACAGTTCATGTAATATAAATAAGCTGTAGTATCAAAAGATTGCACTATTTAAAAAATAAAAAATATCTGACTTTACATGTTCGAGTCTCTATCACTATATATTTTCAAATGTATAATCTAATTTTACAAGTTTCACTTGTCACTTCACTGATAGAGCAAGATTATTTATTTTATTTGTCCTCCTTAATTTTTTAAGGTTTGGTTTTGTCAACTCAAAACTAATCCTGTAACTTTGTTCAGCTACCATCATGGTACAGGCCCCTGAGCAGACAATGTGAAAAAAAGTTTAACCACACACCAGAAACACAACTACACAACTCTATCTTAAAATGCCTTAAGTCTGAATGAAGGAGAGCTGACTTTTGACCTCAATCTTGCCTCCACACAACAAACACACGGATGCTATCTGATCCCACATACAAGGGGGAATGTGGGGTAAGCTGTGCCACTTTACACAAGTTTCGCAATTAAGTTGTACTCCTTGCATATAGCTGTCATGTCATGTCATGTCAAAGAACAAGAACAAGTTAAATCTTTGGGGGCTAGATGAGTGATTTATGAATATAAAATAATAAAAATTAACTATCCTGATCCAAAGTGTTACTCAGACAGGAAAAAAAAGTTACATTAAATTATTAAATATTAAATATCATATAGATAGATAGATAGATAGATAGATAGATAGATAGATAGATAATTAGATAGATAGATAGATAGATAGATAGATAGATAGATAGATAGATAGATAGATAGATAGATAGATAGATAGATAGATAGATAGATAGATAGATAGATAGATAGATAGGAGCTGAAAGAGAGTCTTTAAAAAATAAATAACATGGAACTTGGGTATTTATTTTTTATCATTCATTCATATCTCACAGGTCTACCAAGAGTCCCACACATGCACACAGAGCCAAATCTTGTTTAATGCATGAGCTTTTGCACAGGCATGTCCTGTGGTTTGTGTGGTCAGCGTTCTAAAGCCCGAACCCTGAGTTAAGACCCCTTGCAGCGGGGTGGCATAGGCTTTTCGTGCCCTCATTCCAACCACTTCACTTCTTTCTGCCTTTCATTTCAGTTTATGTAGGTTCAGCAAGACAAACACAAACATGCCATTTTATCCTCTACTGCACATTAGCTCAGACGTTGACTGCAGTACCGTATGGCTCAAGTCAGAGGTTATAGTTGTTTGTGTTGGTTTTCTCTCTGATTATGGCATCATTCACTGAGTGGAGATATTAGTTACAAGAATCACATAATGTTTCTCTTTGTTTGGACACAAATGGCTAGTGTTATTTCCTGATGCCAGATTGTGTTTATCTCAAGGGATTATATGCATGTGTGCTAAATTTATGTGGTTCAGCCACTGCCACAAATTTATAGCTATATATGCAGCCAAGGATCATACAGCAGTACCAATGTGCATAGACATCATATCCCAATTATAGTCATAGACTCAACAAGAGACTCGACACCTACAGACCACCTTCTGATGCATATTGCTTACAAAACTGAAAAGTACTTTCTTGTTCTGGTCAGATCTATTCTGATTGGATGAATCTGCTAAACTTTAAAGAGTACGCAGGTTTAGCTTTTGTTATTTTAATTAATGTTTTATTCATTAATTAAACATATTTGTTTAAAAACGCAGATTCATTCAAGAACAAAACAAGTAGCAGTCTTTATGAGTGAAAATGTAGTCAGGAATGAAAATAAAAAAAACTACTTTGGCTGCATCTGAAATCACATAATTCCCTTTTATACAGCAGTTAAAAATAGTTTGTGAAAAGTGAATGGTATTCAAAAAATTAGTAGGCGCAAATGTACTTACTACTTCTGGCGAGATTCTAAAGTGCTCATCTGCTGGATATATTTTATTATCCCATGAGGCCATGGGATAGGATTTGTGGGATACATGACAATGACAACATGATGGATGTTTGATTTACATGATTGATTTATCCATCATGATAAAGAGCCTTTTAGATTGATGCCAAGGCGTTTTAGGTCGAGTAGAATCTGCGATCTCTGAATTTCCACCAACTGGCAACCTGGGGTGTTGAAATACTATTGGATAAACTGGCAGTGGCAGGAATCATACAGACCAAAACAAACAGACCGACACGAAACAACCATTTAAAAGTAGAATAACTAGCTGTTATATAGTTTTTCAGAGAAAGTAGTATGTGAACTTAGAATGTTTCCTAATGTTTCCTGGTGTTTTATGCTGTACTACATTAAACAAAATTGCATAAACCATCTTTAACTAGCAATATTCTGTCTAAAATATGAGTTTCTCAATACTAACGTCTTGTTTATTAAGCTGTCATTTAAAATCAACATCATACTCACAATTGTTATGTCAAAGAGGTTGTTAGATCCAGTAAACACACCGAGTAGTAGGATTTGTTGCATTTCTGCACCATTTGCAGTCTGGTGAGGTCATGTCCTCTTATCATGGTTATGAAGAACTCCACAGATTATAGGGGCCTGAATGATCAGGATGAGTACCTACATACAGACACTTTTTTATTTTTTTTATCCCTCTTTTTCCATTAGGTCTCTGATATTTTGATGTACCCTTCAGATTTAAAGGGCACAGGAAGCTTAGTGCCGTCTCTTCACCTCTCTGCTACTACCCATCATCTCCCATCTTTCTCTGTTTATCTTGTCCTTCTCTGTCTACTATTGTGTCTGTTTACTCCACATGAACTTTAGAGCCTGTATATGTGTGTGTGTACATGTACATGTACAATTGTTTTGTGTCCCCTTTTGTGTTTAACTGCTTTCAGATTATTTATCTCCCCCTCATTTTGTATATTGCATGCTCTGCCTTCTGGTTGCCAAGCAACAGATTCAATGTTTTATCAGACGAGATGCAGTAGGTGTTAAAGCAGGGTGTTGTATTCCACTGTTTTAACACAGTCACACTAGAAAAACAGTATTGTAAAATACATTTACAACATGTATAATTCTGGGCTGAGCACATTGGGATTTGATCTGCCTCACAAGTTTACTTAGAAGGGGACATACCTTAGATTTATTTTGTTAACGCACAAAGTAAATTATTAAGAATGATAAAATTATATTTAATATACAATAATAAAAAAAGACATTATTATAAACATATATTACCATTAAATAAATATATAATTATATTACAATTGTTATTGAAATAGAGGTATTATGTAAGTGTAAAATTGTTAGTAAAATTGTTAGTAAATTTGACATTTTAAAAATATATAAAGTTTTTGTTTTCTTTTGTTTTTGTTTGTTTTTCAGCCTTTTTTCCCCTTAAACTATAGCCAAGTGAATAAGTAATTGCAGCATGTCTAAAATAAAACAACTTATCTTCAATGTAACATGCCATCAAATACAGAATGTAAAGAAAATGTTCTAAATACGCATAACACATTCTATTGTACTTGACTAACCACTTAGAGTTGACCGTCTTGGTTTACTAGAAAATAACTGTTCAGAACTTCACAATTTCAGTCTGAATATATTAAACACATAAACACATGCTTGAACGTGTTTACAGTACAATCCATTATAACACACTGAGTCAGATGCTTTTAGTTCATTGAAGTTCAGTATTTTTTTATGCTGTATGAGTAAGAAGTAAATTCCGTCCTTGATTTAGTGATTTGGAAGACGGCCATTTGTTGTAAGGCCATAGTACTTCTTCTAGTCTGATGATTTAAAATGCTGTTAAATATCTCTCCCAGACAGGCACTTTCACAAATGCCTGTTTCTCAAGATTTAACTTTCCTCATATGATTTAGCAGGGGTTTTCAACCTGTAGGGCTAGCACCTGTTAAGGGGAGCGCGAGAACCTGTTAATTCAGAGGCATAAATTTGAGTAATTATGAATACAAGCTAGCAGATCTTTTGCCATTTCCTAAAGGGCAGTCTGATTAGTCCCACTGCTGATCAGTCGACTGAGCAGAGCTGTAGTGCGTATCGCTCATGCTTATTGACAGTGAAAGATGATTTACAGTTAGCCATGCGAGGAATCCAACCATGGATTGGCATGTTGTGCTCTCAGAAACAGGCTAAGCCACCACACTGAATCAGGTAAGCTGGTTATATATTTATGTTTCGGTATAATTACGCACACTATACCAGGGCCAGTTCTAGACCTTTTTAGACCGCGGTCACAAATCGCAGATGGGCACCAGTCCCCCATACCTGTCTGAATGATCGGGCCAGTGCTGCTTCCTCAAGAAAGTTTATCATTCTCATGTGTTTTAAATCTTGCCCGTTTTAACAATAATGTGATTTTTAAGTCATTCAAGCGAAAGACAGCATGAAAGAGATCTCAAAGGGGTAGCCTACGTGCATGCTGTGATAAATCACTTCTGTTCATTTCTTATGCTAATCATGTTAATCCAATAGCAAAATAAATAATATTAATTAAACAGTGGATGAAATTACACAAAACAGATGAGAGAAAACCAGCCAGAACCTTTCAGGGCAACAATCTTTTTGACATTTAAAAGATTTTAGATATTATGAATCTGCTTGAGTGAGTGCTTAGTTTTTTTTTTTTTATCGTTTTGATAATTAAAAAAAAAAAAAGAAATTAGTTATGTAACAGTTTATGGTGTTTTATATTATTTTCTTTTTGACTTGATTAATTTTACTTTTGATAGAAAAAAAGTATTTTGCGAGTTTTCTAATTAAGTTTAATCAAAATAATAGTTTACTCAAAAATCAGTTACTCAGTAACTCACCAATTGTCATTTCACCCAATGTCATTTCAAATCTCTCTTATATATTTATTAGGATTTAAGATTTTAAGCTTCAAAAAGGACAAAAAGGCAACATAAAATATCATAAAATTGGTAAGATAGTTTTGGTCAATTAATTATTATGAAATATAATTTTTTGTTGACAGCCTTAAAGAGATACTCCACCCCAAAATGAATATTTTGTTATTAATCACTTACCCCCATGACTGTGACTGTCTCATAGACTGCCAAGAAAAATACAGTGTCAAGGTCCAGAAAAGTATGAAAAGCATCGTCGGAATAGTCCATTTGCCATCAGTGGTTCAACCATAACATTATGAAGCGACGAGAATACTTTTTGTAGGCGAAGAAAAGAAAAATAATGACTTTATTCAACAGTCTCCTCTGTGTCTCTTCACATCACCGTAGAGCCATGTTGGAGAATATGAGCTGAGCACAGGCAGTGTATGCTCTTCTGTGTTAGCCGCGTCACATGGATGTGCTGTTTTCTTTCAAATCAAAGCATAAATATACACGTAGAAAACTTATCCTTGTGGCTCAGCTGACACAGAAGAGCGTAAGCTATCTGCATTCAGCTCATATTCTCCAAAATGGCGCTACAGTGATGGGATCATGAAAGGGATAGTTCACCCAAAAATGAAAATTTGATGTTTATCTGCTTACCCTCAGGGCATCCAAGATGTAGGTAACTTTGTTTCTTCGGTAGAACACAAACTGAGATTTTTAATGCAAACCAGTCTGTCAGTCTTATAATGGAGGTGAATGAGAATCATTGCTAAAACATACAAAAAAACAAATCCAAAAATAAACCCTGCGGCTCGTGGCAATACAATGATGTGTAAAGACACAAAACGATCGGTCTATGCAAGAAACTTAACAGTATTCTTCTTCTTGCTTTATGGCGGATCGCAGATTTATAATCTTTATCCCTCAAATAGACCATTTACACTCTATCTACAATCTCAATTAGGAGTGTCAGTGGTTCATTTGAGAGATGGTGGTGGTAATGCACTTATAAGTTTGCGATCCAACATAAAGCAAGAAGAAGAAGAAGACGCCTAACACGCCTTCTTGAGAACTCGCTCAGGAGAGTTCTAACAGTTTGGACATTGTGTGAATCAGAGGGGAAAAAATATATAAATACTGTTCAGTTTCTTGCACAGATCGATTGTTTTCTGTCTTTACAATTTTTTTGTATGTTTTAGCTATGACTCCCATTCACCTCCATTATAAGACTGACAAACTGCAATGGTTTGTGTTAAAAATCTCAGTTTGTGTTCTGCTTTAGAAGCAAAGTCACCCACCTACATCTTGGATGCCCTGGGGGTAAACAGATAAACATTTTTGGGTGAATTATCCATTTAATGTAAGTGATTAATGACAAAATTTTAATTTTGGGGTGGAGTAGCCCTTTAATATTATGACTAATTATGGTAGAGTATATTTTTCTCAACTTATTTGTTTCTGTAAACACATGGTGTGTATATATATATATATATATATATATATATATCACTGGGTAAATATTGGACAGAACACATGCTGGGTTATTTTGGTTTGATTAAATGTTTTTAAACAACATGTTTAAAAATTACTATATTGCTGGCTTAAAATGTGCTGTAAATTAAAAATCAAACAGAATTACTAGAGGCAACAGCAATTATCAAAAAATGAACATTTATTAATAAAGGAATAAGTCCCATGGACAAAAATATAATAAAATTTTATTTATTTGAGTTAATACAGCATAGTTTACAATATCATACTGGGTTGTTTCGTTGGAGGGATGGGGAGAGGTGTAGTTTCAGCAGTCAGTGATATTGACCCAGCCACTAACTCAGCTGGGTAACACATAAACGTCTCAAGGTTACGCATGTAACCAAGGTTCCTCGAGGGAAAGAGAAGCTGCGTTGGAAACACTATGGGGAACGCGCGACTCTGAATATCGTGTGTAATCTGCCCAATGGAAGAGCGTGACGTCACGGGTGGGGTGACGTAAGCAACCAGGATGCTATAAAAGCATGTGCCGCACAGCTAGCATCAGCTTCGAGTACCAGCAAGCGCCGACAGGGGTGCCGGGGGTATGGCATCGAGACGCAGCGTCTCGTTCCCTCGAGGAACCATGGTTACATGTGTAACCTTGAGACGTTCCTCTTCAGGAACTCGAGCTGCGTCAGAAACGCTATGGGGAACGAGGTGCCCACACTGCCAGACTACCAAGTCCCTGCCTAGTGTGAATCCGAAGAGCACAGCTTAGGACAAGAGAACAGAAGCGCCTGGAGTTACTGGCATATCTAGGCCATAAAATCTTGCAAATGTGGAGGGCGTGGACCACCCTGCAGCGTTGCAGATCTCCAACATGGACACACCTGCTATGAAGAGTGAGCTTTGGCTCCCAACAGCAGGGAAGACCAGAGGATAGGTGGCGTTGATAGCCTTGACTATCCAATGACTAAGAGTCTGCTTAGATACAGGAAAGACCCTTTTGGGGGGACCATAGCACACTAGCAATTGGTCCGATTTCCACAGGTCAGCTCTGTGGACGTATGTGTCCAGTGCTCGAACTGGAACCCGCTGTAAGCCGCTGCTCCCTGGAACTCTGGCAGGGTTGGCAGACTGACCTCCTGAGGGCACTAAGGCGAGACAGGCACCATGTAATGCGGTGTTCCCCGCTCTACCCCAGCAGGGGCTGCCCTCTGAAGCCCTGAACAACCCAAAAACAACCCAGCATTTGACACAACAGGCATATCCCAGCAGTTGGCTATAGGAAAAATTACCCAGCATGTTTAAGAAAGCAGTAAGCTGTTAAGAGCTGTCAACCTTGAGCTGAACTTGAGAGCTGGATCAGTCCGATTTTCAGAACAATTTGTGAATCAACTGATTCATGAATTACTTATGCATTTATTCTTTTTTTTAAGCTTTCAAGCTTTCACGATAAAGAAGTATATGACAAGTCTGTAAAATGTTTCGAGTTTTGAGAAAAAAGAAATTCATACAAGTTTGAAACAACTTGTGGGAATGTAAATAAAAAATATTTTGGATGAACCATCCCTTTGAATGTATCCCTCTGGCATTTGAAACGAAACAATAGTTGCTCCCAAGTGACTTTTTTAAAGTTGTTTCTTACATTTGTTTTTTAAGCTGGTTTCTTTATGTCTTCCTTATCTTAATGTCCTATGGCTGCTTACAGAGCTTGCATTGTCACTCCTGTGTTGGTGTAAGTGTGGCACTGTCCAGCTATCGGGGTTCAGTCAGACTGTTTATGCATCAGGGATTATTTCTTCTGATCCCAAGAAATTAGTAAAAACTGAAGCTCCCTAAATGGCCTCCGCTGATCCTTTAGTAAACCTGTGGAGGCCTATATCTGCACCGAGGTGTCTAAACTCGTGGCATTGGAGAGGATGCGTGAGGTATGATTGTCATCCTGTGGGTTTACAAGCTCTGACGGAGATCCATCTTATGCATTACATCTTCTCATAATAGCACATCTCCCTCAAGACAGACAAACTGTCATTTTTTTCCTCTCCCTCTCCTGCTCTCCTTGTCTCCTTTTATGTTTTTTTCTCTGCCATAAAGCTATTATGTCATTTTGTAAATCTGATTGCTTGGTAATCTCTCATGTCCTAGCAACAGGCCTTCCCAGAGGAGCTTTGGTCGTTTGTCGTGCTCTCTGAGAGGTGAGGTGTGTGTGTGTATGTGCGGATTGCGAGCATGTACCTGTCTTTGTACGCGTCTGTGGTCTCATTATGACTGGAGCCCTGCCGAGATCACATACCTCTCAGAAAAGATGGTGATCAAATGCCAAACGCTGCTTATTTATAGAGAACACATTAACCCTGACCGCCAGACAGCTGCAGGGATCATACAGCTGGAGTACGTCTTGAAGCACTGATCCAGGGTCAGCCCCAGTTTTCCTGGCTTTGTACTCCAGCATTATGAAGAGACATGTCACGCCGCCCGCAGATCCAGAGCAATAACACTGTCTCTTTTTTTATCCATCTGTTTGCGGGATTCTCTTCCTTCATCCCTCTCTCATCTCTTCTTCTTATTGCCCCAGCTGCGAACTCTTTATCCCTCATTTCTCCGTTCATCTTTCCTACTGTTTTCTAATTACCTTCCACTCTCTCTCAGATATCATCACACATGTTTGGCGCACATACATAAACACAAAGGGGATAAGCATAATGCACCCAAACAATGTGAGTTCTAGATGACTCTATTTAGATGGCTACCATGGAAACCTCAGAAACATCACAAGTGCTTTCTCATTTTCTTTTATGCATCTCCCAACCTGATGCACATTATTGAAGATATAACGTAATTTTCTGGCCGACTGAGATCTTTGAAATGAAGCAGGTCCGGGCTAAAATCAGACGTTAAGAATTGGATCCCTTTCAGTTTAAAATTTGTAAGTTAAAATTCAGTTCAAGAGAATTTGAGTTGAATGATACAAATAATTTACTGTACTGGAATTCAAAGATATTTACCACAGCTACACAGAGGAATTTCATTAATAAATACATTATGACTAATCATGTCTACTTATTCTCAACAGCACATGTTATTTTTTTCTAAACTTATACATGTTTCTGTAAACTAAACTCTATACTGACAAAATAATTATGTTGATTAGGTTATTTTAATTGGACCATATACAGTAGTACCACAAAATGTAATTTTTTCATAAAAATTATTTCATATATATATATATATATATATGTGTGTGTGTGTGTTTGTATTATGTGTGTGTGTGTGTGTGTGTGTGTGTATAGAGACAAATATGTTAAATGCATTAATAATAATTAAATACAAAACAATTAAAATAATAATAATACCCCATACATATACAGTATATGGGTAATTCATACTAAAAACATTTCTTTGTTAATTTGAATGAATGTTTTAATTTGAACAATTCAGCCTATTTGCTGTCTGAATTCAATTCAAATTCAGAAATTGAACTTCAAGTTAAATCAGGCATTCTTGAAGCAGTGGTTCAAGCAAAAATTACTTTCTTCTATGGAACAAATAAATTCTATATTTTGAAGAATGTTTTAAAGCAAACAGCTGTGGTTACAATTGACCCCCGTTTTAAGTCAATCAGAGTCAGTGACATTGAGAAATTTCTTAAAATATCTTCTATGTTTTCACAGAAGAACAAATTTTATACAGCTTTGGAATGACATGATGGTGAGTAAATGATGACAGGATTAAAATTTTCGGGTAACTATCCCTTTAATTCAGATCTAAATGGTGCACAACCCTGGAAAAGAGGGTCCGACGTATTGAAAAGGGTATTTGTAATGCATGTCCTCGGCACTTCCTCTTGAGAAGCACAGGTTTCCCACCCCATTGTCCCTTTAACAGTGTGTCCTGCTACAGACTAATCTCTCTTCTAGAAGCTCAATACAGTTGTGCTCATATTAGTTAATGCTGTTATTAGAAATTAATTCACTTTTATTCTTTCTCTGTTGATGTTCCTCAGCCAGCACATGTTAGCACAGTTTGTTCAGCAGAGATTCACAGAGGGGCTCACATTTTCTCCATAGATAATTTCCTCTGATTGTGTGTGTTTGCGGGGATGTTGATACTGCTGTTGCTAACAGTGATTTATGTTGTAAGGAAATGTAATAACTTTCTTATTAGATTATGGTAAATGCATTCTGCTCAAGGCAACTCTGGCTCAACTCTGGCTGTTTCAATGTCAGACGCTGTGCTGTCTGATGGTGCTCTTGACAGATTACAACGAATCACATGTCTGTACTGCAGGAGGCTTGTTTTTGACATCAACACAGATGTCAAGGCCATAGTTTGCTCATTCCAGACACCCCAAGAGAAGTGACTAAATATGATTTCATTTTGGTTATAAGTCTATAATTGAATTGCACAATTAAGATTTTTTACCAGTGGCATTTAGTAATTTCTGACATACTGTCAAGCTACATTTTGACCTTTGGCGCAACAAAACAGGTACAAAAGGAAAAAAGTGGAAACATTAATAGTATAGAAATATGGACATTTCAAACTGACTTTGAAAAATAGTACTGCCAGAGGGAACAAACAGCAAAAAGGTGTTTTATTTTCAGTCAATGTGTTATTCTGTTCTCCTAAGGTGTGCAGCTCATGTATAAGACATGAAAGATGGATTGCCCTGCAAACAAATTTCTGAATTTTGCCAGATTTAGTGGAACAAATGTTAAAAATATGTGATTTTGAAATGACATATTTTATGCTCTTAGAGTATTACCTACACCTTCAAATGTTAAGTTAAAATTACAAAAACAAAAGTTGAATTTAAATGTTTAATATTAAATATAAAGGTTAAATCTAAATGCAAAACGTCTCTAGGTTACGAATGTAACGTCTTGGTTACGTATGTAACCCTCGTTCCCTGAAGGAACTCTTCCCGTTACGAATGGGGATCTCGCCCGAGAGCCCAATCATCTTCGAGTGGTACAAAACAAGCCAATGGTACACAAAGTACCTTGGTCTGCGGGATTTGCATCGCGAGCTCCGCCCCGCAGAGCGGTAATATAAGGAGCAACGTGAGCAACTCGCATTCAAGTCTTCGCTGAGGAGCCGAGCCAGTGACCCGGCCGTTCAGTGGAACAGCAATGTGGCAAGGGGACGTAACGTCTCCGTTCCCTCCTTCAGGGAACGAGGGTTGCATACGTAACCAAGACGTTCCCTTTCAGTCGGTCACGTTCGACGTTACGAATGGGGTCCCTTACAAAACGCCACATGGCTGTCTTCCAGCAACCCGTGTGAGTGATAGCACCCTGTCGCGAGGCCAGCACGAGTGAGGGCTCATAATTTACACAGAATACACTGGGTAGCATATCCCAGCTGGACGTATGCTAGCAGGCTGCCTGCCCGTGGGAGGACTTACAGAATGCAGGTATCCACCCAGGTGGTGATACATAAGAACTCTGAGGTACCCAGCCCACAGGGTGGAAGTTTCAACGACAGAGCTGGCAAGGGGCTTGCCAAGAGAAAGACACATGCTGCGGAGAGACTTACTGTGGACATATACATGTGGGATTGCCCAGAAAGGGGAATCACACCACATGGAGGCACCTAGTCCCACACAGGGCTGACCAAGGGGCATGTACACAAGTGTTGGACATTAACAGTGCTGGAGGAACCCAGGGTTCTGACTGAGGAACTCACCTGAGGGGAATAGCGCACGCATCCAGTCCGCGGAGTGGAATGGCGCAGCAAGCGGATTGACACCGAGCAGGTCCTTACTTGCCCGAAGGGGTGAGTACCCGGGAGGACACGGGCTCTACACGGAGATTATAAAATCTCGCAAATGTGTTAGGTGTCGCCCAGCCCGCAGCTCTACAGATGTCTGTTAGCGAGGCGCCATGCGCCAGCACCCAGGAGGAAGCTACACTCCTAGTTGAGTGAGCTCTCACCCCTAGGGGGCATGGCAGGTCTTGAGCCTGATAAGCCAGGACAATAGCATCCACTATCCAGTGGGATAACCTCTGCTTGGAGACAGCCTTTCCCTTCTGCTGGCCTCCATAACAGACAAAGAGCTGGTCTGAGGTCCTAAGGCACTGAGTTCTGTCCACGTAGGTGCTGGACAGAGCAGCGCCAGGGCTGGGTTTGCCTCCTCAAGGGGCAGCGCTTGCAAGTTCATCACCTGATCCCTAAGTGGTGGGAACTTTGGGCACGTACCCAGGCCGAGGTCTCAAGATAACGTGAGAGTTAGCCGGCCCGAATTCCAGGCATGCTTCGTCAACTGAAAATGCCTGCAGGTCCCCGACCCTCTTCACCGAAGCCAAAGCCGTCAGGAGTGCAATTTTCAAAGATAAAAATTTTAGCTCAACTGAGAGCAAGGGTTCGAAGGGAGCCCTCTGCAGTGCCGATAGAACCACTGCGAGGTCCCAAGAGGGGACTTGCTGAGGGCGAGGCGGATTGAGCCTCCTTGCTCCTCTCAGGAACCTGATGATCAGTGCCTCCCCAGAGACTTACCTTCAACAGGAAAGCACTGACCCAATTGGACATTTCCAGGGGTCCTCACGCCGTGAAGAACACCAAGTGACGAAGAGGTTCCACTTCAAAGCATAGGCGTGTCTGGTGGACATGGCTCTAGCTGAAGTGATGGTAGCTACCACCTATTGTGGCAAGGTTCCTAAACCTTCCGTGACCTGCCAGAGGGTGCCCCGTCTCTGAGAAAGAAGGTCGTTCCTCAGAGGAATTGGCCAGGTAGGGGCTGTCGCGTGGAGTACAAGTTCGGGGAACCAGGTCCGGCCGGGCCAAAAAGGCGCAACCATGAGGACCAGCTCCTCGCATACTTGCGCAGGCCCAGCGGCCAGCTGTGTGCCAGGGCGTCCGAGCCGAGAGTGCCCTCGGTCAGGGAGAAAAACAACTGGCAGTGGGAATTTTCTGGAGAGGCAAACAGGTCTACCTGAGCATCTCCGAATTGTTCCCAAATAAGCTGAACCGACTGGGGATGGAGTCTCCATTCCCCGGGGCGAGACTGCTGCACGTTTGAGCCTGCCCGGAATGTGAATGGCACGAAGCGACCTCAGATGCTTGTGACTCCACAAGAGGAGATGGTGAGCGAGTTGCGGCAGGAGCGTAGACCACCCTGACGGTTGATGTACGCTACGGTCACAGTGTTGTCTGTACGGACCAGAACGTGCTTGTCCTTCAGCAGGGCCCTGAAGTGGTGCAGAGCAAGCCGTACTGCTAGCAACTCGAGGCAATTGACATGCCACTGAAGTCGGGGTCCTGTCCAGGAGCCCAACGCAGCATGCCCATTGCACATGGCACCCCAGCCCGTTGCAGAGGCATCTGTTGACACAACAACATGTCAGGACACCAGTTCTAGGGGCACGCCGGCCCGTAGAAAAGAGGGGTCCAACCACGGGGTGAAGTATCGGTGGCAGGCCGGAGTGATGGTCACTCGTAGCTTGCCCTATTGCCATGCCCATCTCGGGACTCGGTCGTGAAGCCAGTGCTGAAGCGGTCTCATATGGAGTACCCAAGCGGTATGACCGCCACCGCGGACGCCATATGCCCCAGGAGCCTCTGAAACAGTTTCAGTGGAACTGCTCTCTTGCCCTCGAATTGTCTCAGGCAATTCAGGAGTGACTGCCCATGTTGTTCGTAAGCCACGCAAACATGGCGACCGAGTCTATTTCCATACCGAGAAAAGAGATCCTCTGCACAGGGGAGAGCTTGCTCTTTTCCCTTTTAGTGAAGGTTCGGAACAAAAAGAAAACGAGAACAAAGGATTCTCCCCCGGCCCTCCTCCGGGGGTAGGAGTGGTCCTGCTACCATCTCCTGATGAGCTGACGTCTCCAACTCCGGGTCGCTCGTCTCAGGAACGCCGCTTGGCCTGGCGTTTGGCAGGCTTAGGGGCAGAGACGGGTTGCGCCATCCTTCTGCGGCCATCTGCTCGCTGCGGCCGGGGTGAAGGCTGCTGCTGTGGCCGAGCGGGAGTGGAGGAGGCCACGGGGGGCACCCTCGGCGACGAGCAGGCTGAGGCGGCTGTGTCGGCGGCGGGGTGGAGACAGCAGTGGGCCGCCGGGGCAGGTTGTGTCTGATGGCCTCAGACTGCTTCTGGACGGCAGAGAACTGCTGGGCAAAGCTCTCTACCGCGTCACCGAAGAGGCCATCTTGGGGGAGCTCAGTCAGGAGCCTGAGAGGGTCCAGCAAACTCATCCGGAAACTCGACCGACTGCGACGTATGTGAGGGGGGTGTGGCCCGAGGAGGTTGGCTCATCGGGGAAGCCAACACAGTAACCCTCAGATCACCCTGGCCACCAGCCGAAGTAGCCCTCTTACGAGAAGAAGAGCTAGAACGGGGTGTGGCAGAGGGGACTCTATACCTTTTAAGGTAATCGAGTCTCGATCTCAACGCCGAGATGGTCATGTCCCCGCAATGAGAACATGAGCCATCCATGAACGCAGTCTCAGTGTGCTGGAAGCCCAGACACGTGACACAACGATCGTGGCCATCACGAGGAGCGATGTATCGACCGCTCCCAGAAACACACGGGCGAAATGACATCTTTAAAAAGACGCAAATCGACCCGTATCTCTTTTGTGAAAGAAATTTGCTCTTTCAGAGGTGTTGAAGCGCTCAGGGGAATGCAGGAGCTGTCGCAGGAAACCCAAACGAACCGCTGAATTGCGCTGTCACACCAACACCAGTGACTCTTGCTTGTAGCACTCCGGTGAAAGCAGCATGATGTGCTCGGCTCTGAAGCGAAAGCTTGAATGCGAGTTGCTCGATGCAAATCCCGCAGACCAAGGTACTTTGTGTACCATTGGCTCGTTTTGTACCACTCGAAGGTGATTGGGCTCTCATAATGTTGAACGTGACCGACTGAAAGGGAACTCTAGTTCCTCGAAGGAACGAGACGCTTCGAGCAAATGCCTTTGGCAAGATCAACTCTGAATATCGTGTGCAATCTATCCAATGGAAGAGCGTGACGTCACAGACGGGGTGACATAGCGACCAGGAAGCTAGAATGAGGGAAGTGACATTCAGCCAAGTATGGTGACCCATACTCAGAATTTATGCTCTGCATTTAACCCATCCGAAGTGCACACACACAGAGCAGTGAACACACAAACACACACACACTGTGAACACACACCCGGAGCAGTGGGCAGCCATTTATGCTGCGGCACCCGGGGAGCAGTTGGGGGTTCGGTGCCTTGCTCAAGGGCACCTAAGTCGTGGTATTGAAGGTGGAGAGAGAACTGTACATGCACTCCCCCCACCCACAATTCCTGCCGGCCCGGGACTCGAACTCACAACCTTTCGATTGGGAGTCCGACTCTCTAACCATTAGGTCCCGACTTCCCCTTCAACGACTTCCCCTTCATATCCCCTTCCCCTTCTGCTATAAAGGCACATGCCACGCAGCTGGCTTCAGCTTCGAGTAGGGGTGCCGGGAGTATGGCTCTGCGACGCAGCGTCTCGTTCCTTCGAGGAACTAGGGTTACATTCGTAACCTAGAGACGTTCCTCTTCAGGAACTCGAGCTGCGTCGAACGCTTTGGGGAACGATGTGCCAACGCTGCCAGACTACCAATCCCCTGCCTAGTGTGTATCCGAAGAGCACTTGCCTGTGGAGTGGGTATCTCCCGCCCAGATAACCCACTAGAGCGACGAGGGAGGAAACTCTGGAACGCTGCCACCTGTTTGCGTGCCTCCTGGAACCTGTCAACAACAGTATTGACTGTGTCACCGAACAGGCCCGAGGCTTCAACCGGGGCGTCCAGGAGGCAGACCCTGTCCCGCTCTCTTATCTGTGACAGGGTCAGCCATAAATATCTCTCCGCGGCCACCAAGGCTGCCATAGACCGCCCAATCGCGTGAGCGGTCTCTTTGGTGGCGCGTAGGCCGAGATCAGCGGTCCGTCTAAGCTCTGCAATATCGTCGGACTTGATCCCCTCTCCCTCATCTAAATCTCTCAGCAGGTCAGCTTGATATGCCTGGAGGACGGCCATAGTGTGAAGGCACGCCCCCGCCTGACCTGCTGCCACATAGCCCTTGCCCATTAACAGAAACCGCTCATCTAATTTACTTTTATGCGGTTCAGATTTTTTCTCTGCAGGCCACTCGATTTTTAATTCATCAACTGCACGAGTAACCACCTCCAACAGCTCCTCAATCTGGGGTGATAGGGGTGGCGAATACCTACTAATAGTCTCCACATCCACCTCATCAGACGAAGAGAGGTGGAGTGTCGACCCCTCACCCTGGGACGAGCGTGCTTCCGAACCCAGGGTTTGGGCGCCGGATCTGGCAGATGAGGAAGGAGATAAGGACTGGCCCGTCTCCATACCCTCCGCCAGATCCACCTGCGAACCCCACGAGTGCAGCAGCCGCTCTGCCTCGGCAGAAGTGGGGCCAGCACCACAGGGAACGCTGGCGAAGGCTCCCTCCTCGAAGAGAGCCCTCCGGGATCGAAGCGTCCGCATCGGCAATCGTTCACAATGCGCATTAGGCATTATGTTGCTTTATTGGGACAGACAACAATAAATAAGACTCACAAGACAGACTTTTTGACATGCACACACAGAGCGCTTGCTGAAAGACTCGAAGCTGAAGCCAGCTGCGTGGCACGTGCCTTTATAGCTTTCTGGTCGCTACGTCACCCCGCCTGTGACGTCACGCACTTCCATTGGACAGATTGCACAAGATATTCAGAGTTGATCTTGCCAAAGGCGTTTCCCCAAAGCGCTCGACGCAGCATATATTAGCAACATACTGGTGCATGAAGTTGAATGAATGAGTTTAAGCAGCCATTCAGGACATATTAGCATCGGTAAAAGCTGCTTAACATGGATTAAGCTACAGACTGTCAAATTATTCCTGTGTCCTGTAGCACCTGAAAGAGGTTGATTGGTGGCAGGTTATACTGTTTTAGTTTGTTTTTTAACTTTTTTCTTTTGTAAATAATATTTCTATTTAGTCCCCTATATAGTACCTCAGGTTGCAAGCCATCAGCTCAAAAATTCAGCACATTTAATCCTTTAAAGCATTCATCCCTCCATCAGTCTCTGGGTTTGTTTTGTGTTTGGCCCATTAAACAGCAAACATAGAGCATCTCTGTTCTCAGTGCTACAATAATCACTGACTCCTCTGAACTTCCAAACTTCAAACTTCTCACCATCACATTCCGCCTTTATTCATAATTCAGGTCCTGATCTGCAACAGAACCTGTCTTACTTTATCACTGAAGAAGAACTGATGTAGGATGATTGTTAATGAAAAGGATAATGCACATTCAAATAATTTTATTGACAGGCAGTCGCTAAAGTGCAGATGAGTGTTTAACTGGACAGGCTGCACAAAAATGAATATTGTGAGAAAAAGATATGTTATACTAGCTCGTTCATCCTTCTTGCACCACACAGTGCTTTTACATATTGATCATGTTTTCCAAATGTCCTTGAGTTCAGTCAGGAAAATCAGCAGCCCATAAATGTCCTCTTTGGCCCAGACACTGACTTTTTGTTTTCTTTTTAAAGCAAAACATTAGAGCCAAGGCTTGCTTGGATTCGCATGGTACCATTTCAATTTCATGTGTAAATTAGCCTGTCTGCTACGTGACACAATTGATCGCCCAGCCAACGGTGTCAATCGTGACCAAGGCCCTGAGATGTATATCGTACAGTCAGACACAAAAGAGCGTTGATGTGCAATAGTCTTCCTTGGCTTTTAACCGCGATCTCACTCAGGTCATATCGTAACAAGCGACAATCAGAAAAAGAGGAGGAAAAGAAAATCACAATGTGCAGTGGACTTTAACTGAGATCTTTTTTCTTTTTCTGTGAAGTATATGATCTCCAGAGGGAGCTGGTAAGGTTTTGAGGATATTTATTTCAGAATCATACTCTTTGAGAGTTAAGAACATGCTAATGATAGTGGAAGCTAAAAATAGCACACAGCTAGCCCACTTTCCCTTTATAAACCTCTCCGTTTCTGCTCAGGAAAAAGGGAGGAGTGCTTTGCAAATAATTCTGACCTTTTATATATTTATCTCCAAGCATCATTACTAGATATTTATCTGTAAAATGAGGATTGGGCACAGACAAAAGCTGAAAATGAAATGTGTCCTGATAGACGGACAGATAAATGTGACTGTTATCACAGCCTGACAGAAATCAGCACATGCAATACTTCATATTCACTAGCAGCAGGCCCATGGGAGAAGATGGGTTCAGGAAATGGTACAGGCTGGAATTGTATTGCCCTCATGCTCAATACAAAGATAACTGTATCTCATCCTATTTCCACTTCAAATATAGTTCTGTCTGGCAAGGCTGTTAACATTAACATGGGTGGGATCAGATGCATTCAGTCGCTGCATTGTATTGGAGACGTGGCATTCTGTGTTCCTGTTTAGCATGTACACATACAGAGATGCACTGAGTTCGAGTTTTTGTGCCATAATTGTGTAAAAACAGAAAACTCACACACATTCTGATTCATTTACACGTACATGTAAACATCTACTCAATGCCATTCACACATGAACTGGGAGTGTTGTGCTGACGTATTGCAGATGAGCACATGTTCTAAAAATAACATCTTCCAGATGAAAACGCACACATCATATAGACATCTCTGTGATGTATGAGCACTTTCGGCACTGCTGACACTCGTAACAGAGGTCTTTCAAGATGCGGGGTGTGTCTCAATCAACTCCCTAGTTCAGTGCACAGGGAGTCAGCCACTTCTAGGGTCAAAAAGCTTTCTAGAAACTCCCAGAATGCACTATAAAAGCCAGTGAGTTTCAGCTGCTCCCTGAATTCACTTACTAGAAATGTTGTCATGCCCTCTTAAGTCTCTCAAGTGCCACAGAGGACAATCTCAAGTGTGAATATATAAAGACCAAGCCTTATTTTCTTTTTAACAATTTTTATGATTCTTCCTAATGTGCATAAAAGAGATGGAATACAGCAAGCTTTTAATTATTACAAAACTATGTGTAATAGAAATGTATAATATAATATAATATCAGTAAAAAATTATATTGTAGGCAGTGTTTTGCTAAATAATATTTGTTTACTATCTGAATCCCATTATGTATGCAAGCACAATCCTGCAAGTATATTTAAGAATTGGATGAATTTGCAAATAAAACATATGTAGAATATAATAGAATATAAAAAATACAATACAATAATTATACTCTGAAGATTTTGCCTTGTTTAATTATACTGTAGTGTCTCAAATTTTAGTAGATCAAATATTTTGGAGTTCTGCCAGTATCGTTCTGTTTTGGGTGGGTCTGACAATAATCTTTGCATGAGGTGGCTGAATACTTTCATTTCATTACTGAAATGGACAGCTTATGGTTTTGTAATCTGCAAATTAGCATACACTGCTTGCAACTGATCCCTGATTTGATTTTGTTACAAAAGACATGGATTTTAAGAGTCAAACAGGGTAAAACTCTTAAGTCTTACGCAAAATCCACTCTGGCACATTAGATGCTTTCCAGTTCTGATAAAAGCTTAGAAGAGACAAAAAGTGACATCGCTGAATTTTATCTTTTACTACTTGCCAGGCTATTACAATTATTCACAGAACTGGGGATATAATGGGTACGTAGAATTAGGGGAAATGTTTGTGTTCATTTATCTTTCATTAGAAAAAGTAATTTCAGTTATGCTGAAGTGATTTCTCTAGAGTTTAGTCAACCAGACAGCAAACTGCCATAATCACATACTCAGACCTTCTGAACCTCTCTGCTTTTTGGCCCAGTCTTTTTCTGAGGAGGTTTTAAAAATCAGCTTGTGCTTGCATTGCTATTACAAACTTCTGTGTGTGTGTGTGTGTGTGTGTGTGTGTGTGTGTGTGTGTGTGTGTGTGTGTGTGTGTGTGTGTGTGTGTGTGTGTGTGTGTGTGTGTGTGTGATGTGTGTGTAGTGCTGTAATGTGGGATAAGTCCAGTGTAAGTTATGTAAAAGTGGGGATCAGAGGTATATGTGGGATGAACTCATACTTTTTGGATTAAAAGAAATATTGCAGGCTATAAACAAGTTAAGCTCTATAATTCAATTTGTAAAATCATTTTGACTCTTTCAGGCCCATCCTCACGGAGACATGTTTAGCTGTATATGCATACATTTTGTATCATATAGGTGTCTTGTCCACATGGATCCGGCATTTTGGGAGAGGTTTTTTTTTTTAAACAGGGTCCCAGAGTGTATAAATCTGAAAACGCCACCCTTGCTTTTTCATGTAGACAGCGAATCCATATATTTTCTGAAATGATGATGTCATCAGTCCATGTCTCACCCCTAGTCAGACCCCGCTATGTCACATAACAGCAGCAAAAACATTAACAAACACTGAACGATTGTCTTTTTATTAACTAGCATTAACACAGATTAATAAATGTATTGTTCCATGTTCGTTTGTATGCTGCGCGAAAGGTTTATGCACACAGTCCAAGTTTTCTTCTCCACTTTCAGTGTATCTCTGTGGCATTGTACTATCCTGTAAGTTTCAGAACTCAAAACTTTCTTGTTAGTCTAAAATAAGCTTATACTGAAGCGAATTTACCAAAACGGCAGGTTGTGGAATGTGCCACTTTATGATGTAATAGTGTGGCAAAACCCCACCTCCTCAGAAGATCAACGCCTGCTTCTACATCGCTGCCTGTTTAGCCCCGCCCACAAATATACACATGTAGTGTAAATAACGAGAGAGGTAAATGCTGTATTTGATGTACTTTCTTCTGATCCCAAACATTAAGAAAGAGTGGATGAACTGACTGCGTCAGTAAGAACTTGGTCCTTTGTTCACTTCATTTTACCATAGATTTGTTTACACACAAGGCACAATTATACAAAGATATTTCAGAAAGTTTGAAATTAAAAGACGATACTGTGCCGACTATACTGGATACTGTTTTCATTACGTGGTCACTATTGCTTTGTCTGTTATTATAGATTGTTTGTACTGATATGTTCTGAGTATTTATGCTTTTTTAAAATAAATCACAGCAGCATCCATCTATGAAGGATGTACTGTACTGTAGGCTGTCAAACCGACACAACTGTCAGCCAATCAGAGCAGCGGACGAAGTCTACAATCCGCTTATTCAAATGGTGAAGGGGTCAAAACAGGACAGAAAATAGCATATTACTTCTAAATGACTATATTTTTTGATGTAAAAATCTTGATAACATTATAAGTGGACCATAGAGAACAGCACAAAATAAAAAGGCAGTTCATGACGCCTTGAAAATGTTTTTTTACTTGTAAATAATGAATAAAACAATATTGATAACACATCCTGCACTACTCTCCAATCAAATGCTTCTAAAATTATAATGTCCCTCATACCACCTGCAAATGACTAGAAACTGACTGTTAATGGCTGTGATGTAACTAAAGCCTAAAAAAGCCCTTGCGTCCCAATTCACAAGCTATCCGCCCTAAATAGAATCTGAGATTAGAATTACTGTGTCCCAAATGATAGTATGTTGAAATGAGTATCCTAAAGATACTCAGATGGTCTTCTATTTCTGGTGGAGTTTCGAAGTGCAGATCCATGCTCTAATAATGCATGTAATAATTCATATTGTTAGGGCACAGTATAAATAGATGAATTGGGAAGCATCATTGGACAAGCCCTGCCCAAACTTCCTGTTTTAAAACGAAATTCATCAACAGAGGGCAGAAATAATCTTAAACTGCCAAAAAATATATTAGGCACGTCGGCATAAATGGTGGGATTGCCATATGTCAAACACTAGCAAAACAGTTTTAAGAGAAATGCATAACCAGACGTTCATCAACCAAGAAAAGTGGTCCCTCCTCAAAATAATTGTAATAAGTTCTTAAACTTTCCTGAGCACTTAGTTTCTTTCACAGGATGAAACCTCACTGTCTCTGTATTCTTTCTATGCTGTGTGTCATCTGAACCTCCATCCAGGTAAGTGTTGCTCTCACATTGTGCTAACAGCGGTGGTTTCATTCAGGACAAGAAGCAACCCTTCTCTCTAAACAGAGAAAAAATGTTTGAACCCATCATTTCATGTTCTTTTCCAGAGCCAAAGCTGAAAGTAGAAAGATCCCTGACAGTGTGGGTTTTGTTCACATAATCTTTCGTGCTGAATCATCCTCTGGCCAGAGAGTCATTCTTGAGGCTTGAACTGAACAGATGTCTGTAAAATGAATCCATCAGCCATTTACTGCCATCAGCAGAGTCATCATCATCTCCACTCTGTTCTTTCCCAGAGCCATTTTGATATTTTCAAGAAACTTCTCGTGGGTGCTGTTTAGTTATAACTTGATTTTGAAGTCTGGAATATTAACCAAAGATTCAATAGGTTATTGCACTGCACAGCCTCTTTATTGGAGAGTATGTGGTACTGTCATACCAAAGGGCCATTGATGTGATTTCCAGTAGCCTCAAAAAATTATTTGGACACTTTCAGGCACTCAAGTCAAATTTTAAATGTATGAATTTCATTACACTACATAACAAAGTACCAAGTGGCGTCAGCAAACAAAACTAACTTTCTTAGCCACTTTTTTAAACCAGCTGTTGGATGTCTACACAACCAAATGTAATGTCTCGGTTACGTATGGTAACCCTCGTTCCCTGAAGGAGGGAACGGAGACGCCACGTCGGTGACCAACGAATATGGGATATCGCTTCGATAGACCAATCTACTTCGAATGTAAACTAAACGAGCCAAGGGGAAGTCGTGGCCTAATGGTTAGAGAGTCGGACTCCCAATCGAAATGTTGTGGGTTCGAGTCCCGGGCCGGCAGGAATTGTGGGTGGGGGGAGTGCATGTACAGTTCTCTCTCCACCTTCAATACCACGACTTAGGTGCCCTTGAGCAAGGCATTGAACCCCCAACTGCTCCCCGGGTGCCGCAGCATAAATGGCTGCTCACAGTGTGTGTGTGTTCACTGCTCTGTGTGTGTGCATTTCGGATGGGTTAAATGCAGAGCACAAATTCTGAGTATGGGTCACCATACTTGGCTGAATGTCACTTCACTTCAATGCACATTGGCATGCAATTATTGCATCCAGCTGCCGCTGATCACTGCATGAGTATAAGAAGGCAGCAGGTGCAAAGCATTCCAGTTTTTCTGCTTCTGGGCAGCCGAGACTTGCTGGGCCAGGTTCTCGACTGCGTCGCCGAAGAGGCCGGTCTGGGACACAGGGGCATTGAGAAACCGGACCTTGTCGGTGTCCCTCATGTCTGCCAGACCCAGCCAGAGATGGCGCTCCTGGACCACTAATGTGGACATCGCACGACCCAGCGAACTCGCGGTGACCTTCGTCGCTCGGAGCGCGAGGTCAGTGGCGGTTCGGAGTTCCTTTAGAACTTCTGGGTCATGACCACCCTCGTGCAGGTCCTTCAGTGCCTTAGCCTGGTGCACCTGCAGTAACGCAATGGCGTGTAAGGCGGAGGCAGCTTCCCCGCAAGCCGTATAGGCACTGCCGGTCAGACCAGACGAGTGCCTACAGACCCAGGAAGGAAGCACCTGGATTGCACACTGAAGGCCCACTGGTACGCTTGCTGTAGAGGGCCCAGTGCGTTCCGTGGGTTGCTCCACTGGATTGGAGGTGCAAGAGGAGTGGTGGTCCCTAGAGGGTTGGTTCGTTGCGGGGTTTGCCACCACTGTGACCCTCAAACCATCCGCGCTACTGCCGGAAGTGGTTCTCGTCTGTCGGCCGCCAGAACGAGCCCCAGATCGCGGCCGCGGCAACGGGACTCCGCCCCCCTGAAGGTAGCGGAGCCTGGTTCGCAGCTCCGAGATGGTCATATTCCCGCAGTGAGAACATGACTCATCCACGAAAGCCACCTCAGCGTGCTCGACGCCCAGACACGTGAGGCAGCGATCGTGACCATCACCCATTGCCAGGTAACGACCGCACCCAGAAACGAAAGGGTGAAACGGCATCCTTAAAAGGACGATCCGTCGTCTTTAATAAAAGCCGAACCCGTGAAGCTCTTTTAGAGAAATTTGCTCTTTAGGAAATGCTCTTTTATGGCTGAGGCGCACAGGGGAATTAGCCGTTTGCAACACGACAGGGGTAGTGCAGCCTGAAGTGTGCAATCCACTCGACACAGGAACGACCACCGCTGAAGCGCCGTCTCGCCAACACACGAAGCTTCCGAGAGCGTGCTGAACTCGTAGTTCACAGCAGACACAGTTGAGCAGAGCGATACTAACGCTCGGCTCCGAAGCGAAAAGCTGGAATGCATTGCACCTGCTGCCTTCTTATACTCACGCAGTGATCAGCGGCAGCTGGATGCAATAATTGCATGCCAATGTGCATTGGCTCGTTTAGTTTACACTCGAAGTAGATTGGTCTATCGAAGCGATATCCCATATTCGTCGGTCACCGACGTGGCGTCGAGATTGACCGACTGAAAGGGAACACAACATAACAACATATAATGTACTGGTTTTATTTCAAATATAAAAAAAGAAGTTATTGGTATTAATTAATGCTTCATGAAGAATGAAGAAGTTCATACTTGCCGATAATATAATATGTTTTAAATAAAAGGCCAATTAAGTGTATTTATATAAAGTATATGAATTCCATAATAAGTTCCCTTTTTAAAAATACAAAATGTGCAATGACATTTGTACTTTTTGATTGCGTTATGTGGCCAATTACTTTTCTGCTGCTACTTCTTGGCAGCTGTTTCCATTTGTATGTTGGTATGCAAGTCATGTTGTACAAGACTAACAACACTCTACAACACTAATGAAGAATACAACTCTCTGTGAACCAGCATATATAAATATTAACTACCGTAGCTCTAGGAAAATGATTGCAGTAAACCTTTGAGAACAGTAAAGCAGCAAGTGTATATTGAAAAGTAAATCTATGCATCCTCAATAATGCATGCGGTAAGAGCAAAAGATTGTCACGGTCTCTCTTTTTCCTTGTCTGAACACACACACACACACACACACACACATACACACACTCACACACATACACACACACACACAGTCACTCGTATCTTCCAAAACTGAGAATAATGATGTCATCTGTGCTGGAACACATCTTGCTGATATTTCAGGCTGATCTCGCACCCCTTCAAAAGCTCAGAACACACACACCTGTTTGACACATCTCTAACAGACATGTTCTTCTCACACGTACACAGCTCTCTCACACTCCGTGTATTGCTAATTTAAGTAATGTCTTGAGGAAAGGTGTGTTTTACTGTAATCGTCTGATCTGACAAGCTTTTGATACCGCAAATAAGAATAAAAATCCTGACTTAATCCCTCCATCATAAGTGCACATGTGAGCTCCCATTCACAATCATGTGTTTTTGGCAGCTGTAAGCAGTGTGTGATTTATTTCAGTTCAGATTCTGTGCTTTGGTCTCTCATACTCACACTCCATTCATACAGCTAAAACAGGAAAATGCAGGGTCATTCAAATGTTTTCATCTATTGGATTAATACTGAGCCATAGGCCACTGTGATTTGCTACACAGGCACACACATTACTGGAGTGGTACGGCACTAAAAATAAAAAATAATCATACACCCCCCAGAACAGCTCAGAGTTAAAGCCAAATTGAGAGAGAGATAGATATGGATAATTAAAAAGGGTCAGAAAAAGAAAAGTCAGTGCGGTCTAATCGAGATGAAAGAGCTGAGTGCTCAATTTGAAGCTCAAACAGGGGTTACTTTACTTTCATGCAAAATGCATGGCAGAAACAGTCTGAAAGAAGAAAACAGAGACAGACAGTCGTCTGTACATTAGACAGAGAGAGCGGAGTTAATAGTGGCCATACTATTTAAAAGAAACTGGAGTCAGTTCAGAATCTCTATTAGCCTTATATTACCCTACTTGTCCATAAGAGAAACGTGATCTCATTTGTGTGCATAGGTATTTGAATGTTAAGTGTTTTATTAGCAGTTTGGATAAACACTAAAACGTGCAATATCAAGGTATTTAAAGTATCTAAAACAAATAGAAATGTATAAATGTTGTCCTTTTGAGGATCACAGAATATTGAATTCAAAGAATTGATTTGTTGTATTTATAAAACAATGACATTAATTGTGTATATTGCATTGATTCAATGCTGATTGAATACACATTTGTCTAATTTGACTCTTTTTTTTGTGTTATTGAAACCACCGTGACAACACAGAGAAATCAGTGAATGAGGGTGTGGTTATACTTGGTTTATTTGGTCCAGAAATTAAGTGAATGATACATTTAGTCCTGGCTTTCCTAGTGTTCACATTGTCATTTTTTACAACAACCCTAAATATGTAGAACAAAAGGCATAAAGATTAGAGATTGGACAGCTTTCATTATGTATATTTTGCAAAAAGGCCAACTATACTCGAGCATTCTGTGCTTTTTAGGTTCGCATTTTGTGACATCACGTCTTGTCACATCAAACCTGAGTAAAACATCCTAAATTCAACCCTACAACAAATGCGAATGACTTTAGTCCCATTTGGATTTAATATTGAAATTAATTTGCTCCTTAAAAAGATCTCTTTCTCGGGCAGTGTTTCTCTGTCACTGATAAATGAGACCGCTATGGGATTGTGTGTGAGTACTGAACTTACCTGCAGCATTACAGTCACAAGCATGCATCAATTTAAATTCTATTTTAGAGTATTCAAAAAAAATTACTTACCAGTAGTCATAAATGTAGGCAGCTTTTCTAAAACGTACTAGTTCTAAAGTTCTAAACTATGCAAAACAGAAAAATTGCCTTTGTGAAGATTTATGCTACAGCCACACTGCATACATAATTTCAAAGACTCCATTCACAGTTTGTTCTCTAAACATAATCATTTCTTCTTCCTTTAATGTTATTCATTTTCATGCTTGCAAATACATGTATATGTACTTTATTTATCAAATTACTTCTGCTGTTAAATTCATAGATTACGCTACATTGCTTTGCAGTGCTGTGGTTTGACAGTCATACAAATAAGTCAGCGTTGGACTTGATAAAGACTTGAAAAAGACCTAAGAGCTAGAAAGAGAAAGAGAGCATTCTCTGAATGTGAATGTGTTTGTGTGTGTACCATCAGAGCAGGCCTGTTGCTAGTGGGGAGAAAGGTAGTGAAGATTATAGTGGACCATGGCGATTTCAACTGGCGGCCCGAGGCCAGCATGAAAGAAGCTCAGGACAACTGACAGGTCACTGCACTGTCACAGAGCGACAGCACGCAAACACCAATTTGAGTTCTCATCCACATCTCCTTGCACTTGAATGAATAAATACACTTCATTAAATGTAAACATTCAAGCGTAAAAAGACACTAGGGTTGTGACGGTGAGGAAATTTTCTCACCGGTTAATTGACGTGTGACAACACCGGTAATACAAGTATCAGCGGGGATGGGATTTGTTGGGGTTTCCCTCTTTTCCTAGCTTTCCTTCGCTCTTAAACAGCTTGTAAATGCCAGTGCACTTTTTAGTTTCACTTTCAAATAAGTGCAATAACAAAACGGCAACAACAAAACGGTACGTCAAACGATTTTTTTTAAACATAGAACATTTATTAACAAACCGAATAAAAAATACACAATGCTATAGGCCTAATATAAAATAAATTACTTAAACAAATTTTAAATAAAGTAAAAATCTGCAAGCACTGTGGAATCATAAATAAGGAAAATAAATAACAAATTGAAAAAAAAAAACTTACAAAGTCACATTAGATAAATGACAAAGCCAGCAGGCATTTCAAAATCCAAAATATTTCCATATACACACTTTGGATTTTGTTTCAAAACTAAATCTTTCGTCATCGTCTTTTCTCTCTCACCTCACTCTTCTTGTCGGTCAGTTATTTTACAGTTGGTTGTTCAGTTTCCGTACCAGAACACCTACAAACTTGAAAAAACTTAAATCATTGTTTAATTTATATCTTTGTTCTATGTATTTAATTGTGCTATTTACACAATTTCAATTGCAGATAAACAGGTCTGCAGAATGCCCACGACTAACATTTTGACTGATTTAACTATGTTCAGTTGCAAATAAATGTGACATTTCCGGATCCATCTGGGCTTACTGACATTAAGCTGAACTGAAATTAATCTTTAAAAAGTAATATTTGTCAAAAAGACAAAAAAAAACATTAAACCATTAAAATTATTATTAACAATTTTATATAAAATAATACTATATGAAATTAAATATTATATACTGCACATTAAATGTTATATACATTAAATCTCTTTTGGACATTTATTAACTTCCTAATTGGAATTGCCATACATAAATTATGTCTGAGGATTACAGAATCAGAGCACAACAATAAAACAAAAACAAAAAACAGCAGCAAAGAGCTAAAATACAGGAGCAGATCATGAAAAATAAAAAAGCAAAATAACAAACAGCAAGATTGATGAATGGTTCAGGAGTGGGAGTCTGCTCACAGAAAGAGAGAAAGAGAGAGAGAGAGACTGGGAACTGAAAGGTCATGGCTTCCAGCAGAGAGACAGAAGAGAGAAAGACTGAACCTGTTGGACTGTGCTGTCGTACATTCTGCAGACAGACAGTTGTTCTGCTTTAGGTTTTCTGTTTCATTCTGAGCTTATTCATTTGGACTCTGGGCTTGTGTTGGATCTGTCATCTCTTCCTGTTAGGATTCTTGTCCATGTCCAAGTCTGTTATCCAAGCATCTCTCCCTCACCCTCTGTCTCTCTATTTCTCACATATTCTCTTTCTTTTTTTAATGCACAGGACATGTTGTTTTATTTCTCACATCTCTTCTTGTTTTTGTTGGGTTTTTTATTTTATGCCTCACTGTCTATCTGGTACACAGTAATAAATCATTTTCCTTACACCTTGTCCTTATATACTTTTCCTTACATAAACGACAATCAGCATTTATGGAGTTTCTGCACAATAAACTGTAAACACAAAAATGAAGATGATTGAATTTAGCCCACGCATATCTGTATGAAAACTTTTCAACTATTTTCAGATTTAGAGCGTTCATGCCCTATGCAGATAACCTCCAATGGCTAAACCACTCCAGCAACGGTCAGATTTATCAAAGTGAATCCACTCTCAGACTGTTAATCTCCAGTGTAATCAGAAGATCACTGTGAAAGCTTTTACCCATAATTCATCAGTGCTCAGCAAGCAGACTTTTTTTCATAAAAATCCTGGAAAACAGCTTCCACTGCTCCTTTTTGAGCTGCTGAGTTAATAAGGACAGGTTCCATCAGAATCTCTTAACGTCCCAAGCTCTGTGGTCCTTTGCAAATCTTGTCCTCTGCCAGGCCCGTCTGGGCTCTTTAAACCCCTTGACTGAATTAGCCAACACATTTCGGTTAAATGTCAGCAGTAATCTATTCTGAGCCGATTGAAATCGCTCCATAGAAATATCACCTGGATGCAGCTGCTCACAAATTATATAAAAAAAGGATTAAAGCAGATTAAAGACAATAGAAATGGCTAGTATTTTGAGTTTCCAGCTGATGATAATGTGCTTTGCTTTCAGACCATTTTCCTCATGAATTTTCAAGAAGATAACATTAAACTTCCTCCGCTGCAAACACATCAGTAAAAGACGAGCAAGATGTGGAGTTTTGACACACATTTGTCTCGTTTTCTCTGTAAAGAGTCAAATCTGAACATTGTTTAGTTCTCACCTGGGCCCTGTGAACCTTAAGAGCTGCTAGTTTTAACTTAAGACTCTCTCTCTTCAATGTCATTACATTTTACAGAACATTCTGCTCTTTGTCCTACATGTTAATGGATCTCTCAAAAGAAGGTTGAGCTGAGAGAGCGCAAGAGAGATGAAGGAAAAAGAGATAGGTAGAAAGAGGAAATTGCAAAGTTATTTACAGCTGGTGGTATTGACTCCCTTTCACTGGATTTCCAGCCTCTTGACCTTCAGTGAATGTGCTGGAAGTGTTGCTGGACTCTCCTTTTCCTCTTTTTTTTCCCTTTCACCATAAAATAAGCTTTGTTTTTCCAGGACTGCTCTCTAGTACTACAGGAGGACACAAGTGGGGGGGATTCTATGAATGAATTGCACCCACTGATAGTGTTCTTCATTTGCACACACTGACTGTAATGTTTTAGCTCATGATTCACATTTAAAGGAATTATATGAAAATTACTTAATTTGGTGCAGCAACATGTACAGATAGTACTAGTTTAACTGGATTCTAGGTTATGGTTGGTTAGATAAAAGAACAATTTCTATATTTTTGTAATTTCTACATTTATATATATACAAAAAAAAAAACACCGCAGCATGTTACAATTTCAGGATGACCCTGGTATCCCTTTGTTTTAAATAATGTTAAAGTGTAGGGGGAAAACACTTGAAACACATTGCTAGTAAATTTCACAAATAATTATAAGGAAATGGCAAGTATCTCACTGAATTAGATTTGCAATTTTAAGTAGAAATACTAAAATAATATTTTATTTTAAAACATGCTGCAATAATCTGTTTATTATCTATTTACAACTCTGAATTTTTTTTTTTTTTACAGTAACAAATGGAGTTTGAGTTTCATGTAGATGCTAGTGAACAACATTACAGAAAAAGTGAGTTAACTAAAGCACTTTTTTAAAAGAAAACTGAGTTTAAAAATTGCTGCTCATCTTTAGATTTTTGCTGTTTGTATGCCCGGATTCTCAGAGAAGATAGTGGCTAAACTATTTACTGCTCACTGCACTTTCCATAGACGGTCAATACCCAGACAGAAAGAAAGCGAGAAAGAGAGGATACACTAGACACCTGTCTGAATGCACCACACAAACACACTCACACATTCGGTCTCTTGGGTTTCAAACCGTGATGCTGAAATGTTTGGACAGCATGTTACTATTTAATTACAGACCTGTCCTCTCAATACCTGTCTCAATACAGTTAGGTTGTGTATATTTTTGTATTTTTCATCTATATCATTTATAGTTTGTTAAGGGCTCAGGCTGTCAGTAATTAGAATGTGTGCTGACTACATCATATGTTTATGTGTCAGGTTTAGCCATTTGTGGGAACCTGATTTCCCCAAAATGATAGTAAACCTAATATCATCTAGATTGTGGGCATCTACTAATGAAAAAAAACCTTGTTTACTTTACTAATACACAAAACTGGTCTTAAACAATTAATCATTGTACATTATTCCAAGTATAAATCATCAAAATGTAATAACTTGCTCCACCACAAGTTTCATTTTTGACAAAAATCATGCTCCCTTCCAAAAACCATATATGTAGAGACTTTACAAGACAAAATACAAAGTTGTGTCCAAGATTTATTCTCACTACATATCACTCTGAGTGTCATTAACACATAACAAAAACAAAAATGTTTGCTAATGCCACGTCTTTTTGGCTTTAATAAAGGGACTAAATAATGGCTTAAAAAAAATTAAAAAAGCGTTTGCGTAGGACTACTGGTTGTAAGGTTAGGCAAATTTAGATAGCTTAATATGAAAAAAATAATAATCAATGGAAGTCCCCACCGTGATATAACAAATATTTGTGACTTTTTTTCTTCAACACTCACACTGTTGTACTAGAACACTGTAGTGTGAAGAGCTGTAATGATAGAGGACTGATGGAATGCTAATGGCACTAGACATTTTAAATTTTTCACATTAAACTTAACCCGAAACACAAATCTGTCTGGGTCACATCCTACCCAGTCATCAGAATTTACTGTTTTTGTCCATTTCATTACAGATGTAGTATAATTTCTGAACCACTAGTGTCATCAAACAAAACTGTGGAAATAATGACCATTTCAAACAGCTTTGCTCAGGATTTTTCCAGTGTTAAAATACCAGTGGTAGACATCGCAAAAATTATATGCATCCTCTTGTATACACTACCAATTAAAAAAATTCAATAAATAATAATAATTATGCTCACCAAGGCTGCATTTATTTGATCAAAAACACAGAAATACAGTAATATCGTAATATATAATTACAGTTATTTTAAAAATGCAGTTTATTCCTGTGATGTTGTTTTGGTCTGCAATATTTCTTATCATTATCAACTTTGTGCTGCTTAATATTTTTGTGGAAACCCCGATACATTTTTTTATAGAATAAATAACAAAGTTCAAAAGAACAGCATTTTTATTTGAAATACAAGACTTGTGTAATGTTATAAATGTCTCTTCTGTTACTTTTTAATCAATTCAGTGCATTCCTGCTTAATAAGAATATTAATTAAAAAAAAAGATCATACTGACCTGGATGTGTTACATTAGTAAATGCACTGAAGCTAACATGAAAAAAAAATGTATGTATTTTTATTAACGTTATCAAAGGTTTATGCTGAAAAATAAATGATTCATTGTTAGTTTGTTAGTTTAATATACTGTACTAATGCATTAAGTTAATGAATGGGACCTTACTGTAACATGTTACTTGTTACATGTTAATATGTTTTTATGTATAATCACGAATATGTTTTATTTTACCTGAAGGTCAGTTTTATGAGGGAGGATTTTTATTTATTTATTTTACACACAGGAGAGTGGCTCCTCGCCGGGCTCTGATCCTGCTGTGGCTGTGTGTGGCTGCTCTTTGTTGCATTATTAAAAGCCACATTCATCCTTCCTCTTTCTCTTTCTTTCTTTCTTTCTTTCTGTCTCTCTGTGTCAGTCGAGATCACAGACAGGGACATCAATGAACAGAGGGCACAGAGGGGAAAAAGTGGAGGTGCTTGTGTGTTCAAGAGACTCCTTGTCCCATTGATTAGCTTTCAGTCACGCACAAGTCTGGAAGAAGAATTGGAACAGAAAAAATAACATCATGAATGATCTGAAAAAAGCACAAATGTCAGGGCATGACAAAACTTCTCCAGGCCCCAAAAATACCCTAAAGGGTGAACACAGACAGATTTTCTCTCCCTTCATCACAGTCTCACAGAGTCTCATACAGGAAACATTTGGTCATTGGTTATTTAGTTTGAGAAACCAGGATTAAATTGTTTTTTTAAAAAATCTTGGTTAATCTACACTATTATTAGATATTATGCATTTTTATTATAACATGTATGTACTTTTTTTCTTTCTTTTTTTTGATTGACAGTTACGTTGGTAAAATAAATAAAAATAAATAAATATCAAATCCATCATCATAATTAGGCAATGGTTGTTTTTTTTAAGGTGGGCATCTTGACTCTGGAGTTGTCTACCTACCCTATTATTAGATCAAATCTTTCCTTTTTTTTCTTTTTTGATAAAAAAAAGAAACAAACAGTTTATATTTACATTGAAAAAATATTACAGATAATGTGTTATTTTAAAAATAAATATAAATAAAGCACAACACACATCAGTTAATGGAATGAGAAGCTTTCTGGTCATAAATATTCACTTTTTTGCAGTATTAATGCTGTTGACTGCACAGTTACATATGTAAAACTATCAATAGCAGCAAATAGCCTTTCTGACTGAAAGGTGCATTATTGATAATGCATTATTAAAGTATTCTTTCACTAAAATAAAGACAGCAGTAAAAGTCGGTTGCATGGACATTCTCAAGTCAAGTTTGTTTTAAATAAGTTCTAACATGTACGTCGGAAATAGCTTATACAACCTTGGCAGCCTTTTTTATGTGTCCTCAATGTTACTTCATGAAAGCCCCATGATTCTTCTAGATCAACAGCTTCCACTTAATGTAGTCAATATAGAAGGAGAGATACGAAAAACACGCGTACAGGGACGGACAAACTCATGCACGTTCTTCCCTCGCGAGGAGGATCCAGCAAGTAGGCTCACTAAAGGTGAGCTGAAAAAGAGGGAGACAGAGTTGAATAAGAATGAGGAGAAAGACATACAAAGATAAAGGACGTCAGGAGCCAGCGTGCGGGGAAGTTGGAACGTTTTCTGTTCCGATCGATGAGAATCCATTAACGGGGCATCTGCTCTAGCTTTGACTACTTTAAACACACACCACACACAAGTGCAGACGAACGCCTGTGGACAGAGACACATCAAAGCAAGAATGAGTGAATGATACAGGCCATCATTGATTACGGATGATGGCTGGCATAATAAGATGAATGAGGAGGTTTCAGCTGAGGTCCCTGCTGTTTAAATCACCATGGAGACACGTATTGATTGGCCCCGGTGCTTGAGATCTTGGGTATTGGAGTCATGATAATAATTCCACATCAAGAGACATTTTCTTTAAGGAAATTGGGAGATGGAGAGAGTTCCCCTGCCCCCGTTTCCTTCACGGTTAATGTCTCAAGCAACGGTAGAAGATCAAAGAGAGAGACAAATGTTTCTAATATACTGCCGCTTCTGAGAGCATAACACAGCAGTCTTCCTTCAGTCTTATTCTGTCACCTTGGCAACTAATTGCATTGTTAAAAATTTGCATATTCAAATTCGAAAAATGCATCATGCCACATTGAGAGACTGCGACACTATGTAAGTGGAATATGTATCTTGCTGTACAAGACAAAAAGGCACCTCTCCTCTCCAAACTCCCTTAATGGAGCGTATGAAAGGCAATTCCTCAAACATTCTGGTGTGAGGTTCGAAATTAAAGGTGCTCCAAGTACTTTTTCCTCATTAAGACAGTCTGATGCAAAAAGAAATGAATAGCCCTTTTGAAACCTTTAAAATTATGCACACTTGACCACAATAACATATACAACTTTCAAGACAGATCTACCATGAACTCTACGGTTTAGCGATAGTAAAGTACATGCTTCTGTAAAAGCAGGGTTATTATCATTAACTAAAAGTATTTTTAAAAATTGTTTAAGCAGAAGTAAAATAAAATGTTTAAACCCCCTATGGAGAAAACTAGTGGACGACTGATAATTCTTTTAGCTTTTTTGTTTTTTGACAGCCGATGCTGATGCCGGTATCTTAGAGAGAAGGTGGCTGATACATATATCGGTCGACCACTAGAAAAATAAAAATGGAATATACTTCCTGAACTGAGCGTTGTTCTGTCCCAGCCTTGCAAACAGTATTTTCTTCAAGAAACACAAATCTAGTTTATTCATGTTCTTGGGTTGTTTTGATTGCTGTTCTCAGAGTTCGGCTTAGGAACAGGAAAACTGTAGTACTAAAACTTTCCACCATGGCATCATCAGCCTCGGACATGTTTAATTCTGCGAGCTGATTTTGGATTGTGTTATTGAAACTCAGTGTTAGTTCCAATGAGCCTGCTAGTTTTTCAAAATATGCATGAAGGTGCACAATGTCGTAAAATGGCGAACCCAGCTGTGAATAAGTGCAATCTGACTGACTGCTGATAAGACACTGCCAGATGACAGGTGATTGTCACCACCGATTACATGCCAGTTTAAGAGCACTGAAATCTTCTTCGGAACAAAGAGAAGCATCAGGTGTGCACCAGTGCGCTAACTGCATATCTGTAGCAGTAACTGAAGCTGCTTTGATTAAGATCGATGACTGTCTGTGGTTTCATTAAAAGCCAATCAGTAAATTCGATCACTGGCTTAGGGCCGGGTGATGATGTGCTCCTGCCTGGGTCAAAGATCAATTAGTGCTGCACATCGCTCTGGTGATTCCTGCGTTAACCCACATCTCCATTCTGACTGGCCTGAAAATGTGTGTCCTTGGATATTAGCTTCCTTTCCAGTATCCATGTATCACTTTACTGAGACCTGCGTGTGTAACCGATCCCTCTCCAGAAAGAAACGGCACAGGTTCAGAGGGCAGCATTATTTAGCTGAGTGAAAGAAGATGGATGAATTAATCATGATACTGCAGATCAGGACAGTGACGCAACTGCATTTGATAAGACACAGGTGCTGCTTTCAGGAGAGGGTGTGGTAGCCTTGATTGGATTGATCATTGGAGAAGAGTATCGATGGTACAGGTTAGAACTTGGACCTGGAATGCATACACTAAAAGAAAAAACAATTTTCACAATTGCTATTAAATTTCTCAAGACAAATTACAAAGAAAAAGCAACCAATGAAATTAAATGAGTAACTTTCTTGTTTATTACTATGAAGCTTTTTCAAAACAACCTGTATTATATAAAGCACTATATAAATAAATGTGATTTGACTTAAAATGAGAAAAAAAATATATATAATTTATTATAAAATGAAAAATAAATATTTTTACTAGAAAATAAGACAGAAATACAGTTAAAGAAGATACAGGGTTGAGTAACTGGTTAAAGTTTCATGTGGAATGTGTGTTTGGCTGTGAACAGTTCTTCTCTCTCTCTCTCTCTCTCTCTCTCTCTCTCTCTCTCTCTCTCTCTCTCTCTCTCTCGCTCGCTCGCTCTCTCTCTCTCAAAGAGTTTTTCTTCTCATCCTGTATTGCAGACGTTTTCCATCTTCCAGGATGTTGCATCTGGAGTAGATGGAGACTGTTTATGTGTGTATTTGTGTAATGGGGTGAATAAAACTGGGGTGGTGGGTCTCCTCGACCTATGACAGAGAAAGAAGAAAAATGGCGTCTGGAGCGTGGTGGTGGAGGAGGAGTGGCCTAGTTTCTTCAGCAACCTACTTACAAACTTCAAAACTTAAGCGGGTGGTGGAATTCAGATAAGCTGATGAATCCTTTAGGAATGTTTGTGACTGAATCTATGCCAAAAGTTGTGTGTATACAGTATGTGTGTGTACATTTGAAATGAAGACCCAGAAACTGACACTTTACTGGATCTGAACAGGTGGCAAGTGTAAATTCTGGTGTGCTACTACCTTAGGGTTTAGATCCCTTTAGCCAGAGTATTTACGTGATTCTGTCAGGCCTGAGCGCTAATTTTCAGTTAATACTGAGTACTGACAGAGTGCAGGGATTTTCAAACTTTCTGATGCCTAGCGTTCTTAAACATAGTCACTGTTTTGGTAATATGATCATATTTTGTAATTATCATTTAAATCATACTAATTTTCAAATTGTTTGTCATTGTTTAACATCTCATAATGTGCAAAGTTTGGTTCAGGCGAAAGTTTCCTGGAGCTTTCGAAGTCCTGAAAACTCATAAACGCCCATTAAATGCTGGCACTAGTATGCATACAAAATGCTAAATATGAATATTACCTAAATATCTTTTCACAACATTATTCTCATATCCATTTTACAGAGGACAAGTTACAGAAAAAAATTGCTTGGAAATTGGCTGGTATACTGAATATAAAATCTAATATAAAAAAAAACATTGTTTTGATAATAAATTTTGTTTTCATATTCATATTAACTGATCCTTGATGTCCTCTCCATAGGACATATCATAAAATATTAATAAAAAAAACCCTTGACAGTCTGACAGGCTTTCAATTGCCTACAAGCGCACTGAAGTGAATGCAACAGGGGACACAAAAAAATCTGATATGTGTCAAAATATTGGATCTGTGCAACGAGCCTTGCGATGTTAATGCAGCTTAATGACCTGCTACTGGCCGTTATATTGTTTACATCAATCAAGAACAATATTGATGAGAAAAAAGAGAAAACCATTCACGCATAAGCGCAGAACACAAAATGTGGACATAAAGACAATAAAAGCAACCTCTGAAAGCACTGAAAATCATGAAATTTCACTGCTTTTGGTATCAACATCTGAAAAACTGGTATCGTGACAACAACCCTACTACAGACTTTTGCTGAAAAGCTCAATAATGCATGTGAAGCTCTGCAGCTGGTCCAAATTCCTCAAAAAATCTGAGGTTGTTTACGTAGAGGCGATTGGTGGTATAAATTCTGTTTATTCAGTGGAATCCTTCTGTGCTCATGCAGCAGATTTACTGGTGAATGAACCGAGCTAATCTGCTGTCGAATTGTTGTTTCAGTCATCACTGGGGCTCGTGAATTTTGGAGGGAATCGTGGCTCCCAGCAGGTCACACCGACTCTGTGGGAGGTGGATATGAAAGTGTGAGGGGGTGGGAAGAGGGAAAGAAAGGATTGAGGAGGATGGGACAGAAGCAGAGCTTGAGATGAGAGTTTGGGTTTGGGAGTTGGCGTGTTGTGTAACAGCAGTCTGGATGTTACGTACTGCTCGCAAAGTGTGAGTCCGTGGCCTGCAGCGCTAAAAGGCTAATGACACGCTCTCCATGCTAACGACATCCCTCTCCTCCTTACTACGCCAGTGGAGTCACAGCAGCAATAAATGCAATCGAATCAATCGGTCGTCAAGCATGACAGAAACTGCATGTGACTGCGTGTGTTACAGAGACGCTAACTCCATTCTGTCCTTTATGACAGCTTCAACAGATCCTTGGTGGTTTTGTATGCTTAGAGACCCATGAGACTCTGAAACAAAGAGTTTGTCATCAAATTTGTTCCACAGTTCTCTGATTTGTCCTTTGATATGCTGTGCAATTTCATGGACAAACTGTTTAAGTACTGTTTAGTAGTTCTCTCTCTCTCTCTGTGTGTGTGTGTGTTTGTCCTTTTTGCTGCACCTTTTTGTCATTGGTATCAGTTCAAGATTTTTCACAATTGTTCATGAATAATGTGGCTGCCGTAATTTTGTTACAAAGACACTCTCCTTAACCTGGTTGTTTAAATGATTCCTGCATCTTAAACACTGTAATACACAGAGAGACCAAGGAGGTCTGTAATAGCTGGAGGGAGTTGTCCTTGGCTGTTACTCTGCGAGAAATATAGAGATAATAAAAAAGACAGTTTTTAGGATACAGGTGTTTTTTTAAGTTAGTTACCTGAGCTAGTAAATAAATGCCATTTGACTAATCACCCTGGAGATGACCATCACTAAAAAAATAAAAAGATCAATAAATACCAAATCCAATATTATATCAAAAGTATGGGGTCAGTAATATTTTTGACAGCAAAGACATTTATAATATTACAAAAAATATATATATTTAAAATAAATGCTATTCTTTCTGTTCATCAAAGATGTAAGTCTGTGCATATTCCATTTGAAGAAGACATGATATGTGCACATACAATGTTCATGTTTAGAGTATGAGAGAATATTAAATATGTTCACAAAAACTTGAAACTCGCTTGCTCTGGTCTGGAAATCGTGGAAGTCGTGGCCTAATGGTTAGAGAGTTGGACTCCCAATCGAAAGGTTGTGAGTTCGAGTCCCGGGCCGGCAGGAATTGTGGGTGGGGGGAGTGCATGTACAGTTCTCTCTCCACCTTCAAAACCATGACTTAGGTGCCCTTGAGCAAGGCATCGAACCCCCAACTGCTCCCCGGGCGCCGCAGCATAAATGGCTGCCCACTGCTCTGGTGTGTGCTCACAGTGTGTGTGTGTGTTCACTGCTCTGTGTGTGTGCATTTCGGATGGGTTAAATGCAGAGCACAAATTCTGAGTATGGGTCACCATACTTGGCTGAATGTCACTTCACTCACTTCACTTAATGAACATCTACCAGAACAGCGAGTGTTGTTAAACACATCGCGGCGTTCAGCACAGCAACTATGGAGGTAAAATAGTTGCATAATTCCATATAAATAGATTAGCATCTAATCAAGCCAATCAGAAAACAGCCACAATTCGCCGAAAAGTCTTAGCACGTCCAAGCAAATGTGTGTTTGTGACATAAAAATATATTTGTGAATGTTTTTATTTAAAAAAAATTATATTCAGAGGCAGACCAGTCTAGAACGGTGAGAGTTAGCGTAATATTGTGGTTGAATGTGATTTGAATTCTCCACTGTAGTACAACCTCATGCATAATATAGCACAGACATTGGATCATGAGTACATTCTCATGAATACTACTTAGAAAAGCTCAGAAAACTGATGACGTAGATTCACACTCTGCCACGGCAGCCAATCACCACTCAAAATCAACACATATACGTCACTTTTTATGATGCTGGAAGAATGAAATTAATAATAATAGACATAATGAGCGCTATTGTTTTCACTGATATGCAACCTGTATATGTATTCTAATACCTCCAAAAATATGTATCAATGATTCATGACCCTTTAAGCACCAAACCATCATATTAGAATTATTTCTGAAGGATCATGTGACACTGAAAACTGGAGTAATGGCTGCTTAAAATGGCAGCCTTGGAGAACATTAAAGAGAAAAAGAAGCTTGTTGACAGTAGTTTATATATATATATATATATATATATATATATATATATATATATATATATATATATATATATATATATATTCTATTAGTGTACACTGTTACCTTGGTGCCCCTATAATGGCGTAGTTATGGCATCTACCAGCAGGAGTCTGAAGCAAACCCCATTATTGTGTTCATACAGACATAATAAGCCATCAGAATCAGTCCCCTGATGTCAAGAAGAGTGGAGCTCCTTATTAGCTCTGTAAATGAAAGAAAACTTCAGTGAAATCTCTGAGCAAACATCTAGCTGAGTGTAGCATGTGGATACCTTTGCTCTGACAGTCAAAACAACCAACACTCATTTGTTTTTCTCTTTTGTTTTCGCTCTTCCATTAATATTCCACTTTCAGTCAGATCCAAAGCAGATAGGAAGTTGTGGAATAAATAGATAAGCAGATATGCAGATATGGTATAAACCTCAGTAGGCTGATACACGTCTGGATCAGAGAGGAATGTAGAGAAAGCAGGGGGAAATAAAGGTTACATGTGCAGTGCCTTGAGAGTTTTAAAGTGAGTTCTGTGTGTGAGCTAGTATTCTACATACTGCACTTTGATTCCAATCAATAAATGGCTGAGGCCCTTATCGTCTAATTTAAGATTCAGCTGAATGAATAAAGGTCAAAGCTTTGATTACAAATATTAAATATCTTGTAGTTCAGCGAGACATTGGATGGAAGTGGAACAGCATACAAACACACATGCACCAGTCGGAAGAGCCTGCTCGTCTCTTATTCACATCAAAGCGCTTTTATTTTGAGCACATCCACACATATACAGTGCCTTGTATTTAAGTATTCAAACCCTTAACCAATTTTTTCATTTAGCTGAATTACAAATGCCTCTTTGAAATGCAGTTCTCTGTGATATTATTTCTGAGCAATGAACTTCAAAATGAACTACTTTAATATGACATTTATTTATGTTAGAAAATATGCTACTGAAATAAAAACTGAGTTTTGCTGTCTGTGTTAACATATCCAATCCCAGTTTTTGAACATTTCATACAGACACCATTTCAAGCAATTACAGCTTTTGTCTTTTGGGGTAAACACACCATTTAGGTGCAATTCTTCTCCCGAACAGTGATTCACTCCAGGCTGTTCAGGTTTGATAGTCCAAAATACTCTTCTTGATCATTTGGATAAATACTAGACACACAAACACACACATTTCTCTTTATAGATCAAAGCAGAATGAGAATGCAGAATTTATGAATACATGGGGCATTTTAGAAGTAAGCCGTAATCCTTAGTTCAGTCCAGAGGGTGTTTTTGTTTGGCCTCTAGTTTGTGCAGTCAGAGCTGTTAAGCCCTCTATCCTGCTGGGTGTTTAGTTGTGTCTTTTTTGTGTTTCATCTCTGTGTCCCAGATTGTATCGTGTGTTCTTCTATAGTGCATGTGTAAATTAGTTTAGATTATATAACACACTGTGAGATCTCTCGCTCAGAAATATTCCCATGTGGGCACAATCCAGTCCTCTTAGAATGACACTCTAATCGACTCTTGAAATGAGTTTCAGAAAGTGTTAAATGAACCTCCAAAAATAAGGCATATTAGCTTCGACACAGATTTGTGAATAAGCCCTTTCTTTGTCCTAGTGTTGAAAGAGTTATTTTGAATCATTTCTCATCGGCCTACAGCGATTAACCTGGGGTGCATTTCCCAAAAGCATAGTTGCTAACTAAGTTAGCAACTTTGTTGGTCGCAATACAATTTCCCATTGCCAACTAACTAATTTGCTAACAGGTTAGCAACTATGCTTTTGGGAAATGCACCCCTGTTCAACTGTCAGACTGCAGGGCTTTTATGTGAATGTGTACAGTTGCACCCTTATTTAAAGGGATATTACAAGTTCAATACAAGTTAACCATACTCAACATCACTGGTGGCATAATGTTGATTACCACAAAAATGTATTTGTAATGTTGAGATTATTTTGAATAAACGTTATACAACATCTGCGTAAATTTACAACCTTGATGCTCAAAGAAGGTCGAGAAGGTCATTACAGCTCAAATAGTATACAGAAGAAAAATTTATATAGAGGAATTAATCTGTTAAATAATTGAAAAGAAGAATTAATTATAGTTTTTACCAAATTGTAAGCTTCACTTTTTTTGCTTTTAAAATCCTCTAAAAATGCCTTCAATTCACTCCCGTTTCACCATAACCTTGATTTTGTGTATCATTTAGGCTTAACTTGTACTGAACTCTGAATTTTCCTTTTACTACTTTCAGGACTCACAGCAGCAATGCCTCCTAAAAAAAGCTATTTTGATTATTTGAGACATTTAAATTCCAACTTTAGTGTCTCTTTACAAATTCTCGGCTTGGCTGCATGTTTTCTGATTGTGTTTGTTTGGATTGTGCCTTACTTGCACCAAACTAATTTAATGAAGGAAGATGAATATCTATTGTTAATTAGATCCTCACTGGCTGGAAGTGACTTGGATTAGCTGAAATGAAAACTGTTTTAGTTCTGGACATCTGTACATATGTATTTAAAACAATGCATTTATGTCTATATAAATTATGGTTATGCTTACCTTGTTTCCGTTCCACCAGGTGCGTCTGTCTTATTTTCTTATTCGCTTTGTGGCTGTATTCCATCAGTATCCAATTACTTTAGTCTGAAGCTTTTTGAACTAATGTTTTCTATTTTACTAAAGCCACCTTGAACCATCCAATTTGTTTGAATAGCTTTTTGGTCAGCCACTTTCTAATCTAAAAAAACGTCCTTCCACTCCTCACTGCTGAATTCAGAAGGCATGCCTTTCACGCTGGCTGAGGAAGATTTACAGTGGTGCGTGTAATTGTATTTTCATTTTAAATAACTGTATCGAATTGTATTTGACGTCCTTGAAGTAGCCAGGGCATTGGACTGAGGAATTTAAATGCTCTAATTTAAACATATTAAATGACTTTCTCATTCTCTGTTGACTTTTGCTCCTTTTCTGTTCAGTTCATCCCTTTTTTAAAAGATGATATTCACAGCATGCTGATAATATTGGCCTCATCTTGAGGGACGTTATCTTTTTTATACTCCACTCACTAGACAAAGATATTTGTAAACAGATTTTATGAACAGATAAGCTGAGAAACAAACAACTCTGCAAACAAAGTGTTTTCAAATTAAATAACTTTCTAAACAGCTTTTGAAAATACCAAACAAACTGATCTCTAAGAGGCTTTCTAAAAAATTGCTTACTAAATAATAAACAAACTTTCTCCAAACAAAACGTTTTCAATACCCTCCAAACAAATTGCTTAGTAAACAAAAGACTTTCCAAACAAACAGCTTTGCAGACTAATGGCTTTTCAAACAAATGGATCTTCCAATAAAAGTGTCATCCCACTCATGCCTCTGTCACCTCCTGTTTCAATAATAATTCATTTCATTTCAAATCTGGCACCTCTTATGTCTGTTTCGCACTAATTTGCTTTGTCTTAGGTTGCATGTGGAAGTGCCAGTCTGCAGTAAAACAAAATGAATATTTTTAGTAAGAGTTTGTGATTATACACTACATTTGGAACATAATAATAATAAAAACAGATGGAATATAATTATTCTAAGCAGCTACAGTTGTGTAGGTGTGATAGCATGTATCTGGCTGTTTATTTATTGCTCCTAGGCTGTTAAACAAGAAAGAACAGGTGTAGAAGCAGCTTGTTGCATATTTCAGTGACTAATGTCTCTTTCTTGCTCTTTCTCTGCAGGTATGGAGATATGGTCCCTAAGACTATAGCTGGAAAGATCTTTGGCTCCATTTGTTCTCTCAGTGGGGTGCTGGTCATCGCTCTGCCTGTTCCCGTCATCGTTTCCAACTTCAGCCGCATCTACCATCAGAACCAGAGAGCTGATAAGCGTCGGGCTCAGAAACTTCAGGTCAGTGGGGCTCAAAACTCCCTGAGGGGCATTGTCTCCTCTGACCGGAACTGCTTTGGCTGAGAAGCAGGTCACTAATGTTTACCTCGGAGTAAGGCTCCTGTTAAATTACATCATATCCTTTTCCATCTGATGATTAAATAAAGATAAGTGATTGTCTTAGGAACCCAAGAGCAGTTTTGAAGGCTACTAGTCGAGGGTGGAGAAATGACAGAGGGTTGTGGGTAAAATCAGGTGACAGATGTCATTCCCCCGTGGCAGTTATAGTATCAGACGGTAATGATATGGCACTCTAAAATACACTAGTTTTCAAAAGTTTGGGATCTCCAAGGACGGATACATAAAACTGATTAAAAGTGACATAAAACACATATTAAACTTTCTGGCTCCATCTGCCAGAAAACAATCATAAGAAATCACAAAAATCATATAGAATCATAAAAAATGTCACCATTTTCATAAAAATATTAAGTTGAAACCACATTGAAAACAATAAAAAATCAGCCAATTAAAATGATTTCTGAAGAGTAATGGCTGCAGAAAATTCAGCTTTGTCATCACAGGAATCATTTCATTATAAAATATATTTAAATAGAACAAAATTTAGTTTTAATGTTTCACATTATTGCTGTTTTTATTGTATTTTAACCAAATAAATGTAGCTTTGATGAGCATAGAACACTTCTTCCAAAAACATTTTAAATAATCTTACCAACCCAAAACTTTTTAATGGTTTATCCCATGGACATTTTTTATGGTTGCCAGGGCACTGATGTTCCAGTCCCAGCTTCACTGTAAAATACATAAACCCTTCTCCGAAAATCCCAAATCTACTTTTATAGCTTTGATCGTCTGAGCAGCTGGGGCAGGTTGTAGGGGAATGTCTTCTCTCACAATTGCTTGTTGTCTTACCACCGGTATTTTATAGTTCTTTATGCCTTTCATCAGTTGATATTCACTCAGCCGTATTGCTGCTATTTTCCCTTGTCTGATGAATAAGGTTATTAAAGTTTGTTATTAAAGTTGGTTTCCGGGTGTATCAAGGATAATAGTACTACTCCGCCATTCCTTTCCATCCTCGTACAAAATAACACCTCAAACAAACAGCCTTAATGTTAAATTAAGCTTTTCTCTTCTCCCTGGGGGAATGAAGGGATGACCTGTCACTCGTTTAATGGCAGCATGGCATCAAAAGATTGAGTCTAGACTCTGAATGAGTTCCCAGCAGGCTTACATGCCCTGCATCTATCCATCGATCACACCGTACCTCCCTGTCCTCCTCCAAAACGTCTCTATATCTCTCTCTGAAGGTTATTTAGTTTGGGCGTAATTATCTGTTAAATCACCATGTGCCTCTCGGCTTGATTTTGCTATGCTAATAATTGCAAATATTACTGGAGATTAGCTTGATCACAGAAAAACAATGTCAAGGCAACAAATATGACATCCCACGTGTGCAGAGAGAGAGACAGGGAGACGTCAGCTCCTGCACTCAGCGGTATGTTATGCTTGCAGTCATGGATTTAATACAGTATATGCTAATGAAGAATTAACATATCCTAAGGTTTTGGTTGGGCTTGAAGGGCTGCATTTTCTCCGCAGTCCAAACTAAAGCTGCCTGATGCGACCAAATCTCTTAGGGCCTTCTTAAAACAATGTGTTCTGTGTGTATGTGTGGGTGTTTAAACACACCCTGCTGTTAAAAAAGACGAAAGTGGCCTAAGACCACAAACCTGCCTTGAGCCCCAAGTTAACCTCCACCGCAGGAACAGCTGTGTTTACTGTCCAAAGGACATGTGAGAGAGACAGAGAAAGACACAGAGACGGAAAGAGAGCCAGAAGGGATGTTCATCCTAATGACAGTCCTTCCACAACTAGCTTGCCCAGATGAGACCTGAGGGGAGGGGTTTGTTTATTTTACCAGTCACTTTTGGGAGGTGACCTTCCTCCTTCTCACCTGTTGCCCAGTAGCCAAAATACAGCACTGGTACTGCACCAAAACCGTGTATATGTATTAATAATCCAAATCACTAGGCCATTATTACTGAAGCAGCCTAAAAATGTAATATTATATATCTGATATTAGTGGATGTACTCTAGATTCATACCAATCCATATGTGATCCGTACTCCTAATTATGTACAGTTAAACAAAAAGAAATGTTATATGGGGGTGTTAGAAGTGCATTTATATATGTATGTGATTAAACTACTAATTGTTGTTATGACAACACCATGAAGTCTTTGCAAACATTTACTGACCTATAATATCATCATATTAATATCAACATCAACAGTTACATTTTTGGGTCACAATCTGGGCCAGATTTAAGCTCATAAGCACTGCAGTGCATGTGCTTGGAATGCAAAATAGCAACAAGTCCTTATAAAAAATGTCAATTCAAAAGACGTGGACTATGCATGTGTACAAAAGAAAGTAAATCATATAGGTTTGGAAGGTGAGTAAATGATGACAAAATCCCTGGGGGAAAAAAAAGGGTCAGAAAAAAGGTCACACTCAGAAAAAAGTCATATAGATTTGGGTACCTAAAAGGTACATATTAGTACCTGTTGAAAGGGTTCTGCCCCAGTGACAGCTTTTGTGCCTTTTTTTCATAGAGTTTGTCATTTACTCCCCCTTATGTGTTTCCAAACCTATATGACTTTTTTCTGAGTGTGCAGAATGTAATTTTTTGGTGACCTACCCCTTTAACTATTGTTCCAGCATTGCACAGACACTTGTTAGAGCGTAACATCATTGGTTTCTACCGCATCTGTACTAGCCTTATGAGATTAGTTCAGTTTGAGGGCTTTCCAGACGACTCTGAATTAAGAACATAGCAGATATGACAGCTGGGTTTAAATCAAAACCATTGAAGGGAGCATCAGCTTAATGAAACTTTGATCAAAGTGTGCAAAGTCTCTGATTTTATACGCTAACTTCATCTTCCTGTAGCTGATTGTGTCTCACCTCACGAACATTTTGACTACATAAAACTACACACACCAGGGCAGCTTATTAATAACTAATGCAAATCTGCACAGCCAGAAAGCTAAAAAGAACAGACCATTTCCTAGACATCACACAATTCTTTCATGACTGATCACTCAATGATCTCATAATGCTCAAACTCTCATGGTTGATCCAAAGGTCTGAGTTTTGTTCAAAGTTAGTTCAGGAAGCATAGTTTTGATCAAGGTTGGTCCAGTAATTGGGGTTGATTTATTAGTCCTAAGAACAGTGTTAGCTGTGCTAATTTACTGCATGTTAATGAGTTATTCATTATTAATTCAGCACTTGCTTTACATACAGACATAAAGCAAATATGAACGATCTGTGATTTCATTTTAACAGCATTAAAGGGGTGGTAAAACGCGGTTTTTCGAAGGCTTGATTGTGTTTGTGGGGTGCACTGTAACAGGTGTTCATGCTTTGTTTTTTAAAAAATCGCATTATTTTTCATATATTTTACCTTTACTCTACACTGCTCTGTCCCTCCTTGTAAAACGGTCTGATGGTTTCCGGGTTCTATGAAGCCAGTCCCACAAAAATAGCAATGGGCTCAGATTGGTTAGCTGGCCCAGTGTGTTGTGATTCGCTAACCGCCTAGAGCACGTTTTTCGGTAACGTCACGCCCCTTACCTTTACCAGTCGTCTGTGCTTTGGTGGTATTAGAAACAATGGCGTCAATAAAACCATACCAATTTGAGCCCGAATCGGACCCAGAAAATTTTAATGAAGATGAACGAGCAGAACCTGTTCAAGAACGGCGTTTAAATGAAGTTTCAGAATGGTATGTTTTTTGTTGTTGATATCTAATACTTTTTTAGATACGCTGTAATTTAATTGTACTAATTATAATAGTTGATGTTTAATTTATAACAATAATAAGTGTTTGTCTATTAACAAAAGTGTATTCAAGAACCTTTTTTATTTAAAAAATATATATATTTTATTAGGTGTACATGTAATAACTGTGAAAAAATGCCAATTGAAGAGGAAAACATCTGCTGCAAAGAAATACAGAAGGTAGTGTAATAAGCTATTACCAAAATTATGCATAACGTGTTAATTCTGTATAATTCTTTTTTCATATTTAAAAGATGAACATAGGTTAATTGTACAGTATGTTCTCATTGTCTTACATTACCGTTTAGGTTGTAAAACGAATGATGGAGGTTCCAGACCCTCCTAAATGTATGGTTGAGCATCCAGGTTTTGAACCAAACTGCTTAAATCCGTATACTTTGCAAAATATCAATAATATTTACAGAGCCGACTATGGACCAGTGAGACGCAGAAATGAAGAGGAGTAAGTATTTATTAAATTTTATGAAATTATGTTGTGTAAAAGAACATAAATAAAAGACAATAGATACAAAATATATATATTTACACATTTATATTTACTATATAGTTATTCAAAGACAAAAACTAATCAAAATATACATTTTTATCAAACATATTTTCAAATCACATATACATGTTTCCAATATACCACTGGTTTTATACACAATATTGAGGTTTTCTATTCCTGCCATAGGCGTTTCCGTTATCTGGCCTATCGCAGCTTTGTCAGCTGGTGCTGGGGCTACCTAGGACGTAGTGTGAGGGTTGTCATCCCCTCATGTGTTGTTAACCGGATCCGTCTACAGTTTCCTGATCCAGCGGGACAGTATGTTGGGTTCCGGCCACCCCTCGACTGAATCATGACACACGCTGGGCAATCACCTCTTCTTTGGAAGGTTTTTCATACTGTGATGACAGAGGAGGTGGAATGGGGATTGCATGCAGCTCTTCTGCATATGGCTTGGGGTCCACAAAGACTTTATGTAACAGAAGGCTCATAAGGTCATCCACATAGTCTGTAAAAAACAGAATACTGAGTCACTCTATGGTGTTACATAATTACTGATAAATAATCTACCTTTGTTTTATAATTAACATTTGTGTAATATTTATAAATATTTTTTGTAAGCTTATATTTATTTTATTATAGCTTTTTTTTATATATTATTGTTAATAAAACAAACTTACTGTATGTTGGTTCTATTTTCACTGGCTTTGCTGTGCATTCCCCTTTTTTGGACGTTGGAAAAACGATCTTATACACAGCCTGTCCTTCAGTTGTTGTTGCCTGCTCACGGTTAGCATTTTCAGTATAGTGCATTGCTGCAAGATACAGCCTGTAATCAGTGCACAATCCATAAAATATGAAGATTAGTAGACTGTGTTGTGACAAATAAACAAACAATTCAGAATAAGAGACAAATGTTCAATCCATGATTATAATGGTTTCTTTCTTGCAAGAAAGGCTCACAGTCGCACAGTCAGTCAAGAGAATGTGAGTGCTCGCCAAGATGGGAGGCTTTATAGCTCTTTATATCTCTGCTACTCATATCATAGATAACATACTGTAGGGCCACAGGCAAGGCTCCTAACCTATTTAACCTTTTTCTTACTTATTAGGAAAGAACATTATTTATTATAGGGAAAGATCATTAATATTAATAAAATAATGAATAAAAAAAACATTTCCATAACAATTGTTAGAAACAATGCTTATAAATATTACTGAATATGTCAAAGATTATTACCTGCACAACATTCCTATGAAAGGGAAAATCACGTTCTTTGGGGCAAAACGCAAAATCAGACTGTGGAAAGCCTCCAGTGATGACGTCTGAAAGTTGTGGCTGAGCTTTTCTATATCCTTGAGAACTCTCTTGTTGTATAATAGCTTTTCCACTTTATGGAGCGCTATTGATCCTGTAACCAAACAGATAAAATATGAAGAAAATCTCAATTTTACTAGTTTATTGTCATTTTATTGTCATTTGTCTCTCTATACAGTCATACCTGGTTGGATCCATTTTTTTGGATCCCTGGAAACTTTGTCTGGGTGTTCACACTTGGGGAAGAGGTGGTTCTCATGAACATGTACATTTTGGATGTGGTTCTGCAGTGAATTCCACTTCGCCACCTTTTCTGGCCCAGACTCAGAGGAAATCGCACTCCAGTAAACATGGTTTTTGATGCTGTGCAACCATTTTTTCAGCACCTCACAGTCCTTCATTTTTGAAAGTTTGTCAAGTTTCTTAGATAAACCTGTACAAAGTAAACGCTTGGTTGTACAATCATTATTTCAAGATAATCAAATTACCACAAAAATAAAAATGTACATGTTAGGTTGAACAATTAACTGAATAAGAATTGATTAATAATACAAAGATAATAACCTTTCTCAAAGTGCCACACGTCATAGAACTGAGTGATATTGCGGTCCCTCAGGTACTTCTGAATCTGCGGATGGCGATCGGTGACGATGTAGTCAACAGCTAAACCATTAGACTCGAGCTTATCGAGACAACGCTTCAATCCCTCCTTTTCCATATGATAACTTCCACCAACCTCGTTGTTCTGTTGTTGGGTACACAACATTTCAAATGTATAAACAGAGTAGAGTATAAACAATAACAGATAAAAGAAAATGTAATATTTTTTTTTAAATGCTTAATTACTAACCTGAACTAGTTGAAGATCCAGAATTTTGTTGGTTTCCATGTGCATAATGGTGTAGCTGCCAAATTTTGCTGAGTGTCCTATTGTAAACATCATAATCATATATAGAACATTACTGAGAACATCAGTATCATAATATTTTAGGAAAACTCAAAGACTATAAAATAAACGGCGTGATTTTTTTTTATATACTGTAAACGTACCTGGCGTGTCAGCACGCATATCTCCAGCCACAGCAACATTTCCTCCCTCTTGCAGCTGTCTTATAAGATTCAGTTGATCTTGGTTCCACTTGTGTATTATGGTAGGCTCAATGAAATTCCTGGCATGAATCCTAAAAGTTACGAAATGCATCATCTGGAGCTTCATGGCCTTGAAAATCTATTAACATAGAAATCATACAGTACATACATACTGAAACAGTATTTTTTTGTGAATTTTATTGTAATTGTAATACCTTCTCTAGTTGTTTAAAAGATCCACCGGTAAAATACGTTGCAGCAGACAATAGCAGGTTTCCAAGTGGGGTACTCCCTACAATGGGCTGGCTCTGCCACTGTCTGTAGTAGTTACACTTTTCACAAAGCTGGGTGAATGCAACAAAAGTCCCCCTTCGTCTGCTCTGGACAACACACTTTGTCTTACAAATTGGACAGGACACAAACAGCTCTCGAAGACAGCTTTCAAAAACAATGTATTTGTTATCGCTGTGGTCGGGCTGTGGATCTATCCTAAGGCAATATAAAAAGAATAAATATTAGGAAGTTGCTTTCATGTTTTATATATTTTTTTAAACACAAATGTATTGGTAAAAAAGTGTGTAAATATGTATTTATATCTTACGCCAATTCTATTTATATCTTACGCAAGTTCTTCAGTAACAACAGAATCTGGGTTATATGTGGAATCGGTGGGTTCGACATTTAATTCTGATTCTTCTTCCTCATCTAACACCAGACGAGGTCTCTTACTGGGCCTGAAGACTGAGCCCCTTACTGGTGTTGAAGACAGCTGCACATCAGGAAACATCTCAGTTGTTTGGGTGCCCACATCATGACCATAATATGTTGCCTGAATGCCTACAAGTACAAAAAAAAGTAAAAAATACAATAACTCATAACCATCTGTCATGCTATTACAATTTTTTTACAGTGAGAAACATAAGCCACTTTCTAATACACAAGTTTCAGTAGCCGGTATAACAAATATAATAAAAAAAGACAATATGTACTAGAACTGCATATGATAAAGTAACACAAACACATTTAATGTCTGTATTTCATACCTTTGCTCCTTAAGTGGAAACTGCTCAATGTACCCATTGAAAGTTGTGTGCCCACTGATCGCATCTTTGGCTTTATCTCTGTGGCTACAGTTTCGGTCTCTATAGGGTCTGACTGACATCCAACTTCATGAAGTGTAGATGTAGTGGGGAGCTCTTGGGAACTCGAACCCTGCTGAGATGTTGTCTGTAAGAAATAATGACAATATGTAATCAATGATCAAATTACAGCTTAAAACATACATTTGACATGTAAAATAGTAGGAAAAAAATAATTACTGGATAATAATCATTGGACCACAAAAAATAAGCTTCATAAGCAAGAATTTCATATAATTGTTCTAACAAATTATATTAGTCCTCAAAGGGATTTTTTTGGATTAAAGAGTGAAGATCGGTACTGAATAGAATCATTACTTTTGTATTTTTAGAACGCTTATAGCCAAATATCTGTCGCTATAACTATTAACCCAAAACGAACACTAAACATTGGCTTTACTATAGTAGCCAAATCAAACACAGAACCATGTTTAGCATGCCTGCAGATAAACAAACATGTAGATAAACAATACATAAACGCTCTAATCAAATAATGATATACACTAATTCCAAGTTCGCGGTTGAGATTAAGAAAAAAAGTTTGTAACGTTAACGTTAGGGGTTTGTCGAATGCATGAATGAGTATTTAACAAACTGGTTTGCTGAGCCAAACAGCGTTGTTATTTGTTCACTTCCTTGATACAATGTACAATAAGCAATACAAACTATTACAGTAAAACACATCGACGAAAAATAAGTCATACTTACAGGTTGTGGCCCGTAAACAGCTTCTGTTTTTAAAGTTGGAACTGCTCCATCTTTCAGGACAAGCCGTTGGGCGAATCCTGCATTGAACTCGCGAAGATTGTGGAAGCTTTCCTCCGTAAAATGAGCAGCACAGAGAGCGAGATTTGGGTAATAATTTTGAGGGACCGAGTTAAAAATAAATTTTAACCATTGATCCCTAACTTCCCCGTCCCTAGGAAGGCTGAACAAAGTGGACCTGCAATCCGGATGAAAATAACAGCGTTTCGTCGGCATCGCGGCAATGACACTCCAGCATACAACAACTCTTCTCAATCTCCACAGCAATATAAAATGGCCTCGCTCCCCACCCCGCCCCCCCTAATTTATTATTCTCGGAGGAGGGGTTTTGGGCTTAGTGACGTCAGCAACCCTGGAGGAATGTCGTGTAGTCCCTACCGGCCGTTTGCTGTAGTCCTTAGAAATGGATTTCTTTAAAAGCAAATATCTCCCTTTGCTTAAAACTTTGAACGTTGTAACTTTGCAGATATTGTTTATGCTCAAACAGGAACATTACACACTAGCTAAAGTTAGAAAAGTGAAATCGTGTTTTATCACCCCTTTAAATAGTGGTGAATGTTTTAGTGGCAAGGTTTTTCCACGTTTAATATTAAGCTTCAATTGATACGTAACTTGTCACGCTATATTGATGCAATGGACATGACCGATACCTCAAATCATCCAGTTTGTTAAGGAGAAGTGCTCTTGCTTCTAAGCCATCATAAAAAAAAAAACATCACTTTTTTTTTTTTAAATGGCCTTGCACTAAAAAAGGAAACCAAGCCACATCTGCAGGCAATACCAGCAACCACTTAACGACAGTTTACAAAATAATCTAAACACCTTAGCAAGCACATAGCAACCCTCTCACAATACACTTTTCACAGCACTGACATCTAACTTCTGCTCTTTGTTGTGAACTGAACTGCACTGAGATTTTGTTTAATTGACATAAAAATCCACTTAAGTTTCCCGAGCTTCCATTCCTTTTCATTTCCATGTTTTTGTTTCACAGCTTTAAACTATGTATGGCTGTAAACTACTGTATTTATGTAATTAAAGAGTTAGTTCACTGAAAAATGAACATTATGTCATTATTAACTCTCATTTGGTTCCAAACCCGTAAGACCTCCGTTCATCTTCGGAACACAGTTTAAGATATTTTAGATTTAGTCCGAGAGCTTTCTGTCCCTCCATTGAAAATGTTTGTACGGTATACTGTCCATGTCCAGAAAGGTAATAAAAACTTATTCGAAATAGTCCATGTGACATCAGAGGGTCAGTTAAAAATTTTTGAAGCATCGAAAAAAAAATTGGTCCAAAAATAACAAAAATTATGACTTTATTCAAGATTGTCTTCTCTTCCGTGTCTGTTGTGAGTGCGTTCACAACACTGCGCGAACTAATCATTCGATTTAAACAGTTCTTCTTGAACCAGTTCACCAAATCGAACTGAATCATTTGAAATGGTTCGCGTCTCCAATAAGCATTAATCCACAAATGACTTAAGCTGTTAACTTTTTTTTTATGTGGCTGACACTCCCTCTGAGTTAAAACAAACCAATATCCTGGAGTAATTCATTTACTCAAACAGTACACTGAGGGAACTGCTGTGAAGAGAGAACTGAAGATGAACACAGAGCGAGCCAGATAACGAATGAATCTGGTTACATCGGGATCAGGATCCGGTTACATCGGTTTTCAGATCACCGGTAGTGATGGGAAGCTCGGTTCTTTTTCGCAAACGAGGTTCTTTCGGATAGTTCGATTCAATAAACCGGTTGAAAAAAACGGTTCTTTTGCACTCAACGTAATGACGTCATTGGTGATGATTGGCCTTGATTCAAGCCTTTGGTTTACCCACGCTCATAACACTAGCACAGAATCAGTTCAGAATCAATCATAAAAAGAACCAGTTTGGTTTCAGACATGCTGTGTGTCAGTCTGCTTCACGCTGAATCACACATGCGCAGTATCATCAGCTCCTCGGTTCTCGAATCGGGCGCGTCCGATCTTTCGTTCGTTTTCTGGCTCGGCTCTGTGTTCATCTTTAGTTCTCTCTTCACAGCAGTTCAGTCAGTGTATTGTTTGAGTAAATGAATTACTCCGGGATATTGGTTTGTTTTAACTCAGATGGAGTGTCAGCCACATTAAAAAAGTTAACAGCTTAAGTCATTTGTGGAATAATGCTTATTGGAGACACCAACCGTTTCAAACGATTCAGTTCAATGATTCAAATGATTCATTCGCAAACCGGACATCACTACAATGCAGTGTTTTGAACGCACTCACAACAGACCCGAAAGAGAAGACAATGCTGAATAAAGTCGTAGTTTTTGTTATTTTTGGACCAAAATGTATTTTCGATGCTTCAACAAATTCTAACTGCCCCTCTGATGTCACATGGACTACTTTGATGATGTTTTCTTACCTTTCTGGACATGGACAGTAGAACGTACACACAGTTTCAATGGAGAGACAGAAAGCTCTCAGACTAAATCTAAAATATCTTAAACTGTGTTATGAAGATGAACTGAGGTCTTACGGGTTTGGATCGACATGAGGGTGAGTCATTAATGACATAATTTTCATTTTTCGGTGAACTAACCCTTTAAACTGACTCACATATTCACAGATATGTTCTGGTCCTGCAGTTGTGTAATTATAGTTCCTGGTACCATTTTGTTAATTAGAAAATTAAACTATAGAGATATATATATACCATGTTTTCACATACACTGTTTAGTTTTACAGCTTTTACAGCTCATCAGATCAATTGTTTCGTGTTGATAAAAAGCAGTGGATATCAACCAGGGTACATGGGCCCACTATAGTCTCGTGAGTTCCATCTCTGGAACTTTACCCAGGAACTAGGGACTGTGGGCTGGTACTCCATGTGTTTCCACCGCAGGAACCAGGATCTAAATAAAGTTCCAGGTAAAAAAATGCCCCTCAGAAAGTCCCTGCTGGTGAGGTGGTACTTTTTAAAAGGTCCAGAACTTTCGGCGGCGGAATTTTGGCACTAAACATGCTGATTGGTTGAGTTCACGCAGCATTGTGATTTCAACCACCATTTATTCGGATACTTTTCAAAATATTAGTGATATTGTGGCATGAAATGTCGTTTTAAAAGTATTTCAGGTGAGAATGTAGTTGTTTAAAACTCAAATCTGCGGTTTATTTATAAAGACAACGCCTATTTAAAAATGTTTTTGTAATGTATCTAGTAATGAAACATAAAATATAATTAGTTTTGGGTAAATCTAAAAGGTAATCTTTGGTTTTTATTCAATTAATCTATTAATATGTTAAGATGAAAATATAAATAAAAAGAGGCAATACTGTTTGATATAATATTTCCTTTCATTGTAATGCAGTCTATAGGCCTACACATTTCCCTGAACTACATTTCTGTGGCTATTAATATGTTTAAATGAAAACGAAAGGTAGTGGTGTTTGATATCATATTTCATCTTATTGTAAATATACAGTGAGGAAAATTGCAGTAGCCAAGGTGAGCTGACTGACGTTATCAAGCACGCTGCTGTTTGCAGAATTACTGGACTTGCATCGTCCCGTCCGTGGGAGTTCACACTCCTGAGTCCAAACTATCAAGGATGCAAGTCTGAAATTTGCATACTTTGTATGCGTAATGCGTGCAGACCTACGTCACCAGACTATTTACCTAATCTTCAAGGTACTTTAGACCGCGGTGGAAACGCAGAAAGCAAAAGATCTAGGGGTAAAAAGTTCCTGTTCCTGGTAATTTCAGTGAAAACACAGCTTATAGCACTCCAAGGGGCCCTCAAGACTTAAACTGAATGAAAATGTCCAAACAATAGTTTAGTAGAATTATTCAAATAAAATCCAGGTTCCTATACTTAAATAAATAAATGCGATTTGATTTTCTAGTTGAAAGCATCTTGAGACTCTTGCAAGCTGTTCAAAAATATAGAAATGCTTAAGTACAGTTTACAGAGCTGGAGGCATACTAGGATTTGCGGTGGGCCATGGATTTAAGCGACAAATGACTGTGACTCTATAGGGTACAGCAAATGTACAGTTTGACAAGCACTGACTTCTCACTCACTGTGGATATCTTTTTTCTGCACTGCTGCCTGTCATTTCAGAGAACAGTGCAATGAAGAAAGCATCTCTTAGCACCTCTCCACACCATTCTTTGGTGGTTTGCACTCGAGCCAATGCTTCAGGCATAAACAACTTGTGCACGATGCATGCTAGACAGCATCCCTAGTAACAATTTAATTTATAAAGGGAATTGAATACTTTGATTGGATGACACATGATCAAACCATCCAAGCACAATCCACAGTGTGTGATTTTGGAATCTCTCCTTTCACAGTGATGTCTATGTGGTTCATTCGTAGAGGTCACACTTTTCCACTCCACGGGAATCTGATCCAGTGTGACTAAACAGCAACACTTTAGCACAAACTTTAATGAAAAACTCTGCCGATTCTGCTGGAGGGTAGAGATTGAAGGCATGCAGCCGAGGCAACTCATGTGAAAAAGAAGGGCACTTAAAAGGATAGATCACAAAGGTATGGATCACTCACCCTCCAGGTTGTTCCAAACCTGTATGAGTTTCTTTCTTCCACTGAACACACACACACAAAGATATTCTGAAGAATGCGAGTAACCAAATGGTTTGTGGTCCCCATTGACTTCCATATTTTTTATTTTAATTTTCCATACTTTAAAAGTCATAGGAAACCAGCAACTGTTTGATTACCCACCTTCTGAAACATCTCTTCTGTTGTGTTCAGCAAAAGAGAGAAAAGGTGAGTAAATACTGACAATTTTCAATTTTGGGTGAACTGTTTCTTTAATATAAATTAAAACTATAATACATATTCCTTCAATTTAAATTAATATGTAATTGTCTGAAAACATTATATTCAGTTAGAACACAAGTATTTCTTCTAAACCATATTCTATTGGCATATTAGCATATTATAAGTCATTTAAAAATATGCTAAACTGCCCCTATTTTTCAGAAGGGAAGAACACCATCTACCTGGACTAACATCTTGTATATCCAGTCAAATCAACCAGAATAACAATAGCTTGGAAATAAAATGAAACTGCATTTTATGGCACATTAACATATTTCTACTGAATACATAGTGTAGGAAGAATGTATTTTTATTTCAAATAGGAACACTTTGATATGATTACAGTGAATTGAAATTGGTCACGGACCACAAATTTGCCTCATAAACCAGTTTGCTTTATAATATTCCTGATAAAATTAGAGGGCAGACTTCTGGCCTCACCACTGCCATGAGGTTTGTCACAGTGAGCTTTATAAAACTGTATATGTGTAACTGAAATGTAATCTATGAATTTGCTGCTTTGTTTGGTCTATCTCAAATCTCAGCATACTGTAGTGCGGTTAGCTTTCACCTAGTCCTGAACAACTGTTCTCAGCAGCAATATTCTGTCAGATTGATAAAGAACCTCGGCATTACTGCGGCTGTTCCCCATCTCACATTCTGCAGGGGCAGATCCCCAGGAAAAAATGTTCCTCATTTTTTTCCCATGATAGCTGAAAATTGTTGCAGCATTTGTTGGAAACACAAACGGTCTCAGAGGCCCAAACTGATTCCATTATGTGATGGCAATCTCCTGTGAAAAGAGCAGAGTTAGCACTCCACTCACCCACAGGGACTCACATCTGTGTTTGTGTGTGAGGGATTTAATGATGGTGTATGTTCTTTCACTTTGTGTTCAAGTGTGTGCGTGAGAAATTAATGAACATCAGAATACTGGTTTGATCTCGACGAGGTCTCTGATGCAATTGAGACACAATTTGTTCCTCTTCAATAATTTAAAAACACACACACACGCATACAAACACTCATTGGGATGAAATGCATTTGTGAATTCGTATCCGTATCCGCAGCCTATTTGTGTAGATCAATTGTGGTGGGTGAGCCGATGACCCCTAACAGTGGACAAGAGGTTGTGTTATATAAACGTACTGTGACTATAGGCGTGCAAAACACTGGTCATCTGGTGTTTTTCTGTTATGGAGCTGATCTCCAGCGTTTAGCTGAGCTATTAGCAGTCCTGGCTATGAACACTTACTGCCTGCGTGTGAAGTTGACAAGCTCCATGAACTAGAAAATCAAGCTACATGGTCCTATTACACACCTGACAGGGGGCCAAACAAAAGCCTCTTTGTGTATGAGAGAATGAAAACACAGCTAAATGAGATTATTAAAACACAAATACAACCCTGCAGGAAATAAGAAAATAAATGTTGTCATGTTCTCCAGTAAAACTGTCCAGACATTCTTGGACAGGTATAGTCGACCCAAAAAGAAAAATTCTGTCATCATTTTGTCCTGCATAATTTAGCTTCAAATCATTTTTATTTATTTATATAATTTTTTACTAAATATTCTTGCCTGTAAAATTATAACAAGATTTTTTATATGCATAAAACATGATTTACTCAACCCCAAGCCATCCTAGGTATGTATGATTTTCTTCTTTCCGACGAATACAATAGGAATTATATTAAAAAATGTCATGGCAGTGGTCGAGACTTTGAAGCAAAATAAAGTGTGTCCATCCATCACCGTAAATAATGGCCTTTTGAAGTGAAGCAATTGGTCTGTCTAAGAAAAATATTTAATACTTTATAAACCATAATCTGTTAGCTTCCGCTAACTGTTGTGCTCACATTCACCAGAGAGAGGTGTTCCAGCAGATGACGTGGGATTAGCAGAAGGTCCGTTGAGAATAGTCTCGCGAGAACCAAGTTTTGTTTAAAGCAAAGGAAAGCCAGTCTTCTCTTGGCTTATGTCGAAATCTTTCTACATTTTTCTTTACTAATCCTCATTTTGTACTTCTAATTCATGACCGGTGTTTTGTTTTGCTCTCTCCTCTGCGCTTCAGCCTTCGTCACTTCTCACCGGAGATTTAGCTACGCCTACGTCCTACATCATCCACTGGAATTCAAATCTCTCGTGATCGTGCATATGACAGTTAGTGGAAGCAAGAGATGGTTTGTAAAGTTTTAAATATAGATATTTTTCTTGCACAAACAAATCGCCTCGCTTCAGAAGGCCTTTATTAACCCCTCCCCCCCCACCCCCCTTCAACTTAACCTAGCAACACTCAAGAAACCAACTACATATAGCAACTGCAAAGCGATATACTGAAAACACCTTTTTGACCACATATCAACACCCTGACACATCCACAACACCCTAACACATTCACAAAAATACATAAATCTAGTGTATACATAATGTTTATTAATGCTTTGCCAACTTAAACCCTTTTTATCATGTCAATAAAGCTTCTTACATCTTAAGGGAACTGAAACGAGAGAGAGGATCAGTTTTCTATGAGATGACGAGAGAATGAGAGCGCAAATCGGATCATTTGATGCCTCTGGATCTGAGAAGATTAAAATACTCTCATTCATTGTAAATATTAAAATTTGATGTTCCACAGAGGATTTGACTGCTGGTTTCCACCCATCATCCATACTGTGCCTATGAAATGGCACAGACTGAGGGAATGCGAACCTCTGCTCTATCATTTATCATTACACAGCTGCGCTAACTGTAATTCAGCATTACACAAGACGTTTACTGTAATTAAGCATTACACAGCTGCGTTTCTCTAAATTACCATTCTTTTATTCTTTGTAGAGCAAGCGAGCAATTGCTTTCTTCTCCCCTGATCTTTGCACATTTTCACTGCATGGCTGGTAGTTCAGATTGGTTCGGTTGTTTTTTTGAAGCCACTTGCATTTTTCATCATCTCATGACGGACAGCAATCTATGTGAAAATCCATTTTGTTTCTTAAAGTACTTTGATCTGAATTGCCCTTTTTTAACAGGGATCATATTGAACCGTAGACCTTTGTGACGGAAAAGCACTGGTAGACTGAGTTGTAACTTCCTTTGTGTATGTATGCGTTGACAGAAAGCCAAACTGGCCCGAATGAGAATTTCCAAGAATGGCAGCTCTAGCGCCTTCCTGCATAGCAAACGAAATGGACTCAACCAATCACTGGAGTTAACGGTAAGAAAAACACACACACACACATGTTGTTTCACAAATAAAAACACACACACACACACATTGATACTCATTATTTCCATATTTTGCTTCAGTTTGACTTCTGGTGTTTTTTTATTTATTTTTCATACATTATGCATGGTTGTCAACAAGAACTCCTGCAGAGTTAAATATATATATATATATATATATATATATATATATATATATATATATATATATATATATATATATATATCATCCAATGTGAATCTCTAGCCTTAAACACTTTTAAAGCTAGAGATTCACATTGGATGATCCAATTCTCAGTACTTAAGAGCAATTATGAGATTTTTGTGTTTGCATATTTGCACAAACATCAGCTCAGTTAACTCAGGGACATCTAATTCATCAGGACAGAGTGATGAACTGATGTGAAAATGCCTTCATGTGTTGCTAAACACCCTCATCAGTGAGTAGGCTGTGAGCATATGTGTGTGAAAGGGAGATCTGGTCTTTATCATAGTGGTTGTTTAAAGCTGTCCAACTCCTATAAAATGCCTTCCTGGAAAAAAAAAACCTGCGATTCTCTGAATGCGCCAAATGCATTCGAGGAACATGCAGAGAGTACAGAGACAGATTGCAGGTCACTCCAAAGACAGCTAACCATTTTCACAGAACGTCCTCAGAGAGGTCCAGAGAGTGAAGCAGACGGGAACCTGACAAAATTGAGCTTCATTGTGGAGCCTAAGAGGCCTTCAGCCTGTCATAATAGCATGAAAATATGTAATGTATACTGAATATATATATATATTTATATATATATATATATATAAAATACATTTAATACTGGAAAACATAACTCAAACTTTTTAAATAGTGATGTATAGTTTAACACTAAATAATAATAAATTTTTATATTTGCATTTGGCAGATGCTTTTATCCAATTTATCCTTTTGCTTTTATAATTTATAATTTATATGTATATAATTGATACAGAACAGTTATGTCTAGTCTACTGAGGTTGGATCAGAAAAGAATTTGGAAATTGATTCATTTAAAAATTACTACTTTTTAAACACATCCATCATTGGGTTGTCTGAGACTCCAAATATAAAAACGGTAAAGTCAGTTTCAATAGAAAAAAAAACTGAGGTTTAAAAAAGCACATTCATGTTTTCCCTTTGAGGGTGAGTCACACAGGACATTTAAAATAGTGGGAAATGTTTAACAGCTTAAAACGTCAAAAAAAACGTTAAAAAAAAACTGTCATGAAAATAATGTCACAATAGACAAATGGTAATGGTACCAAAAAAAGGCTTAATTTTCTTTATGAAAAATGTTCTGATAATAAGCAGTTCTTTCATTTTGGAGTTAATTTGAGGTTTCTTAAGTCTGACTTTAGCATCAAACTGAAGAAGCTGCTTCTAGGTTAGCCTGTCTGAATAGCTCATAAATAGCTCGCAGATCACATTCAAGCATGCAGTCTGCTCAGAATAAGAGTACTCAGGGTATGTTACTGTAAGACGCCTAATTTTGCTCTCTCTTCATTTCTATCAATATCTTTATTTTTCCTTCTGTCTCCCTCTCATCCCACACATCACTCACTGATTCACTGACTCACTGCTGCTTGCATCGTGTTAAGACATGGAATCAGTAAAAATGTGGAGCAGTGTATGTGTTTAGCCACATTTGCCAGAACAAGCTCCCGGGCAAAAGCTTTACAATAAAAGAAACAGCAATGTGTTGTTTTAGTAACTGTACCAATTGATTTGTGAAACAGAAAAGTGGAATTACTCTGATTCACCCAGTCCTCTGAGGCCCCTCGTCCTTCCTTTCTCCCAAGCTATGTTTATTTAAAGTTATGGATGATATATTGTGCTGCTCTGTTATGGATAAAGTTCCTTCCAAAAGCAGTAAACCACTCTCCATGTCTCTCCCTCCCACTCTTACACAACAGCAGCTCCCTTATTACAAGATGAAACTTTCACCACAGGTACTGAGCCAAACAACACACACTGTGCCTGTCTCCACTTCATTATTCCTGCATTAAAATGTGGTGATTCCATAAAAATGACGGAAATGTTTTGTGTGTGTTTCTGCAGGGCTCCTTAGAGGAGGACCAGCACTTGAAGAAGACCACATCTCTGCTGGAGAGTCAACATCACCATCTTCTGCACTGCCTGGAGAAAACCACGGTCAGTCAGAAGTAGTGGTGGCTTCTTTTGAAACACTACGAAATGAAACTTGACAAATCTTTTGTTTCGAACAAGTGGTTCAGAATGTGTCTCAAACTCGTCAAATCACGTGTTGTGAACAAACAAGGCTTCAAACCTTGGTTTCAAAACATTTCAAATTCTGAGCCTTCGTGCTAGATGGCATTGATTTAACGAGTGTCTGACTGATCCCAGGTCAGTTTTAAAAGGTAGGCATTTTTTATTTGTATTATTTTAATTAATTTTAATACTTGCACTTGTGTAATACAAAAAGAAGCCCTGCCTAATAACAAGCAAAGCAAGCACTACACTTAAATAAAAAAACACACATTTTACAGAACCTTCATATTTAAAGGTACAGTATTTTACTATTTAAAGATTACATTAATAGATTACACTTTCATGAAAACATTTACTATTGGTTAAAAATAATACTTAGAGCAACTTTAACAAATGTAAATTCATGTAAAAAAAAAAAATTCTCAAAAACTTCACAACTGATATTTAAAAGCAGATATAGGACATACAAAATGTAAATGTTGCTCTATGCTCTGTCACAAGTCTAAAAAGTTTGATTTAATGGTCTTTCATCAAAGCATTATAACTCTCTCTGTCTCTGAAATGGCATTTCTTAGCAATGATGTAATCAAGGCATGGACATGAAAAAATCGTATTAACTAATATCATAGTTTTACTGTTTGCCAATTTATTCAAATCAAGTCCCACCTATACAATAGTCACTGGATATTCTCTTTATTTAATACTGTACATCTAAAAACTCATCTTGTGTAAGACACATCTAACATAAAAATGAACTGATTTGATTCTGATTTGTTCTCATTTGTTACATTACTGAAGTAAAAATGCATCACTGCTGTTTCATATTCTCTTTTATATTTAAAGGTTAACATGCATGTAAAGGCTTTGAAGTAAAAGGAATTTAAAAAAGGCTTACAGTATAACAGTAAATAAAACTGTGTTTCAGAATCATGAGTTTGTGGACGAGCGACTGTATGAACAGGGGTATCTGCAGACAGCACTACAGAACTTCCCATCGCAGAGTCCTTCTCTCTCCAGTGAAGAGGGCATCACAGGCACCTGCTGCTCTCGGAGAACCAAGAAGAACATCCAGCCTCTCAGTGCCACAAACACACACTCACACACGCACAACCTGCAGGAGCTCAGCACCTTGCACATCCAGTGTGGGGAACAGCATCCACTTAATACCAGGTTAGCACTCATTTTTCATACACTGTATTGTTCTAAGGGTTGATTTTTATTAGAGCTAAAAGACTTAAACTTTTTCATATTATCCAATTAATTTTATTTTTTTATTTTTTAGATTAGATCAGGTGCAGCCATTTGTAACTTTAACGTGCAAGGTTTCCGGTGTCATCAGCTTCAGCTTCACAAATCTTTTTACAACTGTTATTCTTATTCTCCACAGTGGCCAATAAACAGAAGTCTCACTCATTCACAGAAAATAACTTACTTTTGCATTGATACATAAGGTGAATGTGAAGGTCACATGACAGCTGTTATAAAAAAATATATATATTAATTAACAACCATGCCTTCATCATTTTGCTACTTCTTGAATTCTGTTTAATTTATAGTTTTAATTGTTTACCCTAATCACAGAACCAGACTTTCAATCTAAAACTATGTAAATCCATCATAAGAAATATTAATTACTACATTTAAAAACCTATGACAATATAAACAAAGTGTAAAATAGACATAAGCCATTTTACCATAAACCATTTTAATATCTTTATTAGGGCACGAAACCAGGGCCGGCCCAGGCTCTGTTGGTCCCCTAGGAGAGATTTTACATTTCTGCCCCACTCTGATAAGCATACCCATACCTTTCATTTCAATTTTGTGCATGCTGTCGAAAATGACATACTTAATCTTAATTATTTCATTTTATAAATGCTAGATTATAGACATCTATATATATATAGCAAATATGTAATGTATACTGAATATATATATATATATATATATATATATATATATATATATATATATATATATATAATACATTTAATACTGGAAAACATAACTCAAAATTTTTAAATAGTGATGTATATTTTAACACTAAATAATAATACATTTTTACATTTGCATTTGGCAGATGCTTTTATCCAATTTATCCAACAATAAATTAGATAATTTTTAAATAATTTAAATAATATTAATGCAAAAAAATAGATACAGAACAGTTATGTCTAGTCTACTGAGGTTGGATCAGAAAAGAATTTGGAAATTGATTCATTTAAAAATTACTACTTTTTAAACACATCCATCATTGGGTTGTCTAAGACTCCAAATATAAAAACGGTAAAGTCAGTTTCAATAGAAAAAAAAACTGAGGTTTAAAAAAGCACATTCATGTTTTCCCTTTGAGGGTGAGTCACACAGGACATTTAAAATAGTGGGAAATGTTTAACTGCTTAAAACGTCAAAAAACATGTAAAAAAAAAAAAACTGTCATGAAAATAATGTCACAACAGACAAATGGTAATGGTACCAAAAAAAAGGCTTAATTTTCTTTATGAAAAATGTTCTGATAATAAGCAGTTCTTTCATTTTGGAGTTAATTTGAGGTTTCTTAAGTCTGACTTTAGCATCAAACTGAAGAAGCTGCTTCTAGGTTAGCCTGTCTGAATAGCTCATAAATACCTCGCAGATCACATGCAAGCATGCAGTCTGCTCAGAATAAGAGTACTCAGGGTATGTTACTGTAAGACGTTACTGTATATATATATAGCAGTAATGTAGCCTAACTGAAATTAAAAAAACATTACAGAAGCTTCAATTTATTGTAAAAATAAATAAATAAATAAAATGAAATAAAATTTAAATAAGCAGTTAACTCAAGCAAAGACATTCCATTGTGTCAGTGTTGCCAGTTAAGATATTCTTAAAAGGATATTTCAAAATACTAGGCTACATAAACCTCATGGGCTAATGCACAATCCTTGTCTTATGATTTTTACCTCTAAATTGTCATTTCTTTCTGCTCCTCTGCTTTGCGAAAATTCCTGCCTTGTGCCCCTGATAATTTTCTTTTTTCACTCATTTTTTAGAAATGATACTTTAAGAGCACATAAATGGCAAAACTATTTTAACTTGGTGCGCCATATATAATTAATGCATTCATGATGCAGAAAGTGTTTAAATTAGTCCAACATGACATGTTGTCGTATCTTACTTTTCGTTGATGCCAATTTTATTTTATTCAAAAATTATTTTAAGTCCGGTGATCGATCAGTACTAAAATTATGTTAACTTTCAGAAATTAGCGACAGTTCACAAGAAGCAAACAATGATCACAAGAAGAAAAAAAAAAACTTCCCTGGTGCCCCCAGGGGAAGTCATTTTGTGCCCTAGGCGACTACCTATGTCGCTTATGCCACAGGCCGGCCCTGCACCAAATATAAAATTAGAGTCAATCTCAACAGAAGGTGAGGGTTATAATGTAAATATTACATGCAAACTGCATATTTGGTGCATAATTTTTGGCAAATAAGGCAAAAAATTATATGTATTATTATGTTTATATATGAAGGGCTATATTTGAAATTAACCATAGCAAATCAAAGGAATCTGTCATTGTATTAACATTTTAAAATGTGTAACTTCCACCCACATATATTTTCACAAAAAAATAAAAATAAATAAAAGCAGATGTGACACTTGTTGGTTCAATACTAAATAAGTTATAAATGCATGTCCACTGTTAGTCCACTGGACATTTCATGAACAATTAGTAGACAAATTAAACAAGTGAGAGTGCGAAAAGTGTGTTAAGACCTCTGTCTCTTTCTCTCTGTCTCAGTCGTTCCAGTCTCAATCTGATGTCTGATGAATCTGGGAGTCTGAACTGCAAGAGCAGTGGACTGGTTACCACGGCAATCATCAGCATCCCAACCCCTCCCTCGAACAACTCTCGAGCCAATCCCGACGCTCCGCCCCCTCCAAACCCAGACGCTCCGCCTCTTCCGAACCCTGGCACTGATGTGGTTAAAATCTCTGCGCTGTAGGAGACAACAGAACTCAGGAAGAGAAACTGATGAGTAGCCTGCCCCCTAGTGGGAGAAGAAGTGCACTGAATCAGACTCTGTGAAAGAAATAGAAGATCAACAAGAATGCGTCTAAATGAGAGAGAAGGAGAAAGCAACAACAGGACGACCATGAGTATTTATCACTCTCCATCAGGACGATGTGAATGTTGAGGGTGTCACTGCAGTGTCACTGTGCATTAAACATTTCATCTTTTTTTCCTCTTAGTTTTCTGTTGGGTCATACCGTTTTTTTTAAATCGTCAGAAAGATTCATATTTTGACTAGAGATGGAGGCAAGAGGTCAAGCATTTGTTTTCATCCGTGAGTCTTGTTTGTTTAATATCAGTCCATTAATCTGTTCCAACGTTGCAGACAGCCTCGGCTTTCTTTATCCAAATTAAGTTGTATTTTGATCTAGAATAATTCCTAAAGGATAAGAAAAAAAATCTGCTTTCGGTCAGAGGGAGACAGTATGAGTGTGACACTGTTTCTTAAACCGTGCTAAGTTTTTATTTTTGGAATATGTATGATTGGTCAGAATTAGGTCAATTTGGTCAGAACTTGAATGTTTTTACCCCCAATGTATATGTGTGTGTGTGTGTGTCTGTGTGTGTGTGTGTGTGTGTGTGTGTGTGTGTGTGTGTGTGTGTGTGTGTGTGTGGGTTTGTAAGAATTACTGAATCATCCCTCAAACTCTCAGCCTCTCACACAGTCCGTGCCTCTCAGGGGGAGGAGAGTTTCCTTCTTCTTTAAGCCACTGTCTCTCCCGGAGTCCAAAACGTTGAGCCGACTTTATAACATTAGTCGTGACCTATCAGACATTACTATGTAATATAGAAAAAAAGAGAGAGAGAAAGAGAGAAACATGAAAGTGTTTTTAGAAACTCTTTGACTACAAGCACAAGGCGTCTCTGACATTTTGTGATTACAATGTGTATCAAGCCTTGGTTTAACTGTGAATATTGTTGATAGAATATTTTGTAATATTTAGCCATTGTTTGGCAAAACCAGAGCAGCTGCCTACCTTGCCCCGTTATCGTCTGCCCTGCCGTTTTCTGTCTGCCCCGCCCCTTTCCTCTGACTACTGCTGGCCTGCTTCCTGTAGTTGTTCTGATCGAAGTGTTATTGTCATTATCGCTCAATTGGTATTTAAAACTGTCTAGTTTGCGTAAAACTACATGGGTAGGACACTTCTGATGTTTGTGTTTTTCCGTTACCAGTGAATGTTTTTGTTAACTAGATTTTCAGTCTACGTTGCTGTCAGCTGTACGAATCAATTAGAGATATTCTCCATCTCTTTTCTCTCCCTCTAATCTCCTTCCTTTTCTATATTTGTCAGCCATGTTCACGAGAACGGTATTGCCAATGAGAGAATTAGTGTTTGTTAGTGGAAAGTCTGTTTCGTCAGTGTCGATTACTGTGCTCAAAACTGCCAGCAATCAACCGCATGATCCCCTGAGCTCCACCTTTTGTACCATAACCCCCACCCATCTCCTTAAGCCCCACTCACTTGTGCCTCTTACACCAGCATACATGGAAAGTGACCCCCTCCCCTCAGGACGTTATTGCTTCAGGGCCAGAGTTTTAGTGTTCAGTGCAATGATACACACTAGACCTCATATCAATAAATTTATTATTGCTTTGGTCCTTCTTCTTTTTAGATAGAATAAGCCATATTTTCCAGAAAGAAAAATAAAAATATGATTAAATGATTAGCTACATAACAGATACATAACCTATACTTGAAGTTAAAGAAAAAAGTGGATGTGCGGTTACACAAAAATGATTTCGAATTTGGTGGACATGACCCTTAGGACACCAGTTTTACAGGGAAAAGCACATTGTGACATTTAGGAATATCAGGGTATCCGGCCCACACCATTCTTACCAAAATGTTCTTTGATGACCCGTGAGTTCATATGATAATCATCTTCCTGTTTGTTGTACATACAATTCATAGCAAACCTCTAATGTTCCAATTTTATGGTCCAAATAATGTTTGGTCCCTTTGTGATTTTCATGTGTACATAATAGATGGGAAATATGGAAATGATCTAATGTTTAAGTAATAAGAGGCAAAGGTGTGGCCAATATATTCTAAATTTTAAGATAATAAATGTTGAGTGTTGGATCACCTGTGGTCGTTGGCGAGCAGTAATGTGTTGGAGTTTTTCCTTCACTTTGTCTTTACATCCAGCCCAGCAGGGGACACTACAGAACCATCGATGTAATAGAAGTGACTAGAATCCTAACAGCTTTGTAATAATTCATTTGTGCAGTCCCTTCAGATGACAGAACAGGTTGTTTTGAATATATAACCAAGTGGAGATCTGTATGTGCGTATCTACATACCTGCCGAGGGTCTTCTTTCTGTGTGTCTGTGCTTGTTTAACTCTTTTACTCTCTTCTTCTCTTCATTTTATTTTTCTCCTGAGATAGTCATGTTGTTCTATTCAGCAGATTCCTGTTCACTGTCAGATGTTAAATATTATTTATGATCTTGTCTTGTGTCACAGTTGTGAAACGCCTGATAAATGAATTGTATCTGCCACAAATTCATCTGCTGTTTATTCAGTTCCTCCGACAATGCTGAACCTCAATCTAATGGCAGTTTAATGATGAAATCACAAACTCATAACAATACTCCGGAGATGAAATAAAATATAGATATGACATCAAAACGAACAGATAAGTCAGGCAGGATGCAAGAAACAAGCTGCAGCTGAAAAAGAAATCTGAGCCTCTGCCTTTCAGACGTACAGAAGACGTCAAAAAAGACGTCATAAAAACTTTCATTCTGGCTCCTCAGTGGACGTCTTTTCAACGTCTGCAAAGACATAAAAAGACGTCCACTGGACGTAACTTTGCACAGTGGGTAAGTTCACAAATAACCTAATAGAGTTGTTTTTGTGTTTGTCTAATTCTATTTTTTTTATATAAGATAAATGTGATGCATTGTTTAATTTGGTTTAGTATATAAGCATACATTAAACATGATTCAAATAAATGTTATTTAACTTTTTTAATTATCCTGATTTAGTTCTCTTAATTATTATGCAATTTATACAATACACTTTATGTATTTTAAATAAATAAACTTTTTATTATTAATATTAATTAAGAATAATTACACTTTACATAAACTAATTACATAAACCTGAGGATTATGCATTTAAAATAAATAGGTTTTATTATCCTAATGAAAATAAATCGTATAAAGTTTTTTGGTAGATTTGTGTTAAAATTATGAAAAAAATATAAATTTGTCATGTAATAAAATTACATAAATCTTAAATTTTGGGTGAAATATTTCTGTGAGTGTGTTGTCCCAAAACTTCATGACTGCATGTCTTCTGTGAAAAGATATTTGAAGATTTATGTTGGTAACCATACAAGTTTGAAGAAAAGAAAAGACAAAAACAAAAAAAAAGTTGAGAAATTTCTCAGAATATCTTATTTTATTCTCAATTGGGCTGAGTTACTGACGACAATTTTCATTTTTGGGTCAACTATACATTTAAGAGCTACATGTTTCAATTGTCTTGCCTTCATGTAAAACTTTAAAACAAATAATGATAAAGTTGATAAAGAATTCAGTACTTTACTATCAGTAGTATGTACATTCAATTAATATATTAGTTCAATACATATCTCACTACTTATGTAGGCTACATACTGTATGAGGTTTGCTATTAGGCTATTTAATGTTACAAATGAATCACCTGTATCATGATAAAAATGTGTGCTTTACATTGAGCACTAAGGAGTGTTTCAAGTAGCCTACTGCTCAAATCACTCCGGTTCTCAGTTCCATCTCTCTCACACAAACACCCCATTATATCTTAAAAAATAAATAAAATAAAAGTATAAATAAATAATAATAAAGGTCCAAGTGAGGTCCAAAATCTGAAAAAGCTTAATAAATAACATAAAAATAAGCACAAAAAATTTACAAATAAAAATAAAATAAAAAAGCAGTTTTGTCATATTTCAGTGTTCTGTATTATCTAACATAAGATAAATAAAGGAGTTCTCACTTGACTATTTCCAAAGTATTTGCACACATTCAGCACAAAGATGATAAACAATCCGGCCCATAACATTGTGGCTGTGATGTTACTGAATCTCTTCGGCCCTCGAGTCTCTTCGTGTCTAGTCTCAGCCTCAGATGTCCTGCCCACGGACTGTTGGCTAAACATCTGATGCATATGGGACATAAAAATTGGAAACACTTCAGGAGTTTTGAAGTCATAGACAGTAAAAGAAATGGACACAGCGAACCCATTGGATTCAAGGAGGCAAGTGAAGTCAATTAGAAGCACGCACTTCCTGGGGGTCGAGCATACTGCGCAGACTCAAACTGAGCTTGATGACGTAGATGTCACTTGAGCAACCTGTCTGACAATTGTAAGTCTTCTAATAGCTGTGCCAAGATAAATCTGAATCACCCACCGAATCTTGCAGAGAATACGAGCGTGAACAGGAGCAAATTTTGGTAAGCATTCTGATTATCTATGATTTTCGTGTTTCTTTAGAAATAATTAATGGACAAATGGAGTCTTGAAAAGCCTCAGATGTAAAGTTATTCGCTGTCAAAGTGACGCCAAAATGAATGGGGGTCAATGGAATGCTAACAGCAGGTGGGGGTCCGCTAGCCAATGGTTGCTTCAACTGTAGGTTGCTTCAATAAAATATGAAACCCTGCCCCCCTGGTTGAAGTCGTCATCATATTGGTTGAATTCTACAGGATTTCCGGGAGATGTCGGTGTCGCATTCTGGTGTTTTCGTATCAAACAGTAAACACAAGCCATCATCTACTAAGCACACAATGTGCCAACTACACACTGATGGTATGAATACAAAACACATCTGGCTTTTGCTTTCTCGGTGTAGAAATGTCAATTTGAGGTCATACTTTTGTCATAGTGTCATGTAAACATACAAGGATCCAAACTTCAAGTATTGGTGTTTATTCATACTCATCAAAACCAAGACAAAGTCAGAACACAAAATAGTAATTTCAGAAAAAAAAAAAGAAAAAAAAAAAGACAATCAGCCTACATCATGTCTTTCTGGGTCCGGCCACAAAATTTCGTCTACATCGCATGCGATATCCTCCAGTCCAAGGCACCGGGGAAAATATCTCCTTGAATGCCGTATCCAGGCCTGACATGATGCCTGGTCAATATCTCCACATGCCTCCTCCATTGCCTGTAAAAGGGCTACCTGTTGATGAGGATGACGGTTGTACACTTTCCAGTGCCAGGCAGAGAAGAACTCCTCGATGGGATTTAAGAATGGAGAGTATGGAGGGAGGTTGAGTGCCATGAAGGATGGGTGGTCTGTAAACCAGTTGCGGACCAAAGCAGCCCTATGGAAACTAACATTGTCCCATATGATGACATATCGGGTATGCTCTGGTCTCTGAACAGTGAGCATGTCATGTAAGGTGTCCAGGAATGCAATAATGTGTGCAGTGTTGTATGGGCCTATGGTTGCATGATGGTAACCATTTTGGCTTATAGCTGCACACATGGTTATGTTACCACTACGTTGTCCTGGGACATTGACGATGGCACGGTGTCCAGTAATGTTCCTGCCACGTCTCCTGGTTTTACTGAGGTTAAAACCGGCCTCATCTACAAAAAGTAGCTCATGTCCCATGGCATCTGCTTCTAGTTCCATCACTCTCTGGACAAGAGAAAACAAATGCAACACATCAGGCCCATGCACAGCACTACAGTATGCACTTCCAAATTCAGAACCAATGACACTATAGCTTACCTGCACATGGTCATATCGCAGTTGCTTTACACGTTCTGTGTTTCTCTCGAAAGGAACTCTGTAAATTTGCTTCATTCTTATTCTGTGGCGCGCAAGTACACGACTTAGTGCAGAAATGTTTACACTGTGTATATTTTGAAAGATGGTGTCATTATCAATTATGCGCTGCTGTATTTCGCGCAGTCTTATTGCATTATTGGCAATCACCATGTTCACTATATTGGTCTCTTGCTCTGGAGTGAACATTCTTCCTCTGCCCCCAACATCTGGATGTCTAGCAATACTGTAAAGTAACAATTTCAGTATTTTTGCATGTATGGTACTGTTGTGTTTCTCATTAGAGTATGGCAGTGCTACAAAGTACTTACCGATTCTCATTTCAAAATGTCCTAATGATGCTTGCCACAGTGTAGCGGCTCAAATTAGGCTGAACCCGTTGGCCAGCTTCCCTCAGGGTCATCCCATGGTTGATGACATGGTCCACTATTGTAGCTCTGATGTCATCAGTTATTCTATTTCTTACTCTTCTTACCCTTCCTCTTTCCCCTCCTCGTCCTCTTCTTGCTCCTCCTTGTCCTCTTCCTCTAACTTCCTCTAACCCTCTCGCTTCTTCACCTCCACGTCCTCTTCCTCCAACTTCTTCACCTCCACGTCCTCTCCCTCAGCCTCCTCTGATTCTCAGTCTTCTCAATCTTACTGCTCCTTCCATTGTACTCCACACAGACAGATTACCTGTGGCTTATGTATAGTGCTTAGGCTGATTGCAAAGTGAACTAATTATCTAAAACAGTTTTCACATGTGAAAGTGTGCCAGACAGTTGGCAAAATAGTGTTAATGATAGCCATACATGTGTATAATTTTGCTAGGAGTGTGTTGGAAATTTGGTAATTGAGTGTAAGCAGTGATTTGTGTTTAAAGTTCTGCAAAAAGAGTGTTGTGCAGTGAATTGTGCCTACAGTTTTGCAAAGTGTGTGTTACAAAATTGCAAACTGAGTGCAAAGCAGTGTTTGTGCTTTTAGTTTTGCAAACTCAGTGAGTGGTTTTGCTATACTGTACGTATTAATCGTTTTAGAAATTGTGCTACAAGAATCACGATTAGCGCTTAAGCATTCAGAAAAAACTGTAAATATAAAGTTTGTGGCATAATCCCCTGGTTTCACAGACAGGGCTTAAGACTAGTCCTAGACTAAAATGTAAGTCTGAGCTGTTTCCACTGAAATAAACTTGCACTGACTGATCTTAAAAATATATCAGTGCCTTTTTAGTTTTAAGATGTACATCTGTAATGTTTTTTTTCTAAGCATGTTTATAAAAATTACTTAAATGTCCTAATTGATCTATGGTCTAATCCTGGCTTAGTCTAAGCCCTGTCTGTGAAACCGGGCCATAATCTTTAAAATATGTCTGTTATTCAATTCAATTCAATTCAATTCAAAAGCTTTACAATTTTCTTTAGACAAAAGGCTCAACAAACAATATACAACTATCAATACACAGCTAACAACAATACAAATACAACAGACAACCACACAATTTAAGATAAGCCCCTCCCCTATTTCCTATTTAAAATGTCAACAGCCGTCGGGATAAAAGACTTCTTATATTTGGCCTTTTTCGCCAACGGTACTTTAAATCGTCTACCAGATGGAAGTAAATAAAATGAGCTGTGCAGAGGATGGGTAGGGTCTGTCACAATAGCAGATGCTTTCCTTTTTACTGCCACAATATAAAGATCAGACAGGGTTACTTGTTTCTCACCAATAATTTTACCAGCTGTGTTTATAATCCTTAAAAGTCTATTTCTGCATTTAACAGAAAGAGAGTTGTACCAGGATACAATGTTGAAAGTAAGCACAGATTCAATAAGGGATTTATACACCACAATCAGAATATCTTTTTCCACATTAAAGCTCCTCAGTTTCCTCAATAAGCCTAGGCGTTGATATGCTTTCTTAAAGACACTTTCTGAGTGTTTGTCAAAAATAAACTGGGAATCAATTTCTGTACCCAGATATTTAAAAGATCCCACCTGCTCAACTTCCTCTCCATTAATTATCAAGGGTTTAAAACATGTGCGTGCATTAATTACCCCGGAGCACATTTCTTTGGTTTTGTCAATATTAAGCTGGAGAAAACTCTCCTTTATCCAGGCCATGATAGAGTTGACAAAATCAAAATAAATATCCAGTGATTGGGTATCTCTCATACATCCCACCAGTGCCATATCATCTGCATATTTTATCAACATCAAATTCTCATTATTACAGGTAATCTCATTTGTATAGATAGAAAAAAGAAACGGGGATAGAACACATCCCTGTGGAAGACCAGATTTTAAAACTACATTCTCTGACTTTTTACCATTTACTATCACATGTTGGGGACGGTCCTGTAAAAAATTGTTAATCCATAAAATAAAGGTCTGATGCACATGAAGCTCCTCTAAACGCCTCAAAAGTGTATTTATGTTCACTGTATTAAAAGCAGATGAGAAGTCCATAAATAAAATCCTAATGTACGAGTTTGCCATGTCCAAATGCTTTACTGCCCTATCCAGCAAAGTAAGGGTGGCATCTTCAACTCCGCGCCCAGCCCTATAAGCAAATTGTAGAGGGTCAAGTTTATCGGTCATTGCCTGGGAGAGTTGCTGACAAACTACTCTCTCCATGCACTTGCAGAGCACTGATGTTAAAGCTACTGGTCTGTAGTCCTCAAGCGCCTTAGCATGAGCTTTTTCCGGTAACGGGATGATAGTGCTTTCCTTCCATGCCCGTGGTACAACATTAAAATCAAGAGACAGCTGAAAAAGTTGTGTCAACACACCCTTCAGCTGAGATGCACATTCCCTCAGTACCTTGCCCTTTATTCCATCCGGTCCTGATGCTTTTTGGGGTTTGACTTTCATTAAAACCTTTCCCACATTTTGTTCCTCAATTCTTATGGGAAGAAAATCAGAGTGCTCTATAGGAGTCCAGTGCTCATTTAAATAGTCATCATTAAAACGGGCATAAAACTGATTCAGTTCAGTAGCAAAGCTGGCAGAATCAGGGCATTGGATGCTGTGTTGCTTCTGATTTCTTCCCATCATAGTATTTAGGCCCTGCCATGCCATCCGTGCATTCCCCATTGTAAACTTTTCCTTTACCTTGCGTTTATATTGCTGTTTGGCCTGCTTAATTTTTAGCTTCAGATCTTTCTGTAATTTCTTAAAACCATATCTATCGCCATTTAAAAAAGCTATTTTTTTAAGATTTAAAAAATGTTTCAGATCCTTTGTAACCCAAGGCTTATTGTTAGGGTAACACCTCACATTTTTTACAGGAATGACACTGTCAACACAGAAATCTACATACCCAGATATGGAAGCATTACGCATATCTACATCATTTTCACAATCCTTAACAAATACATCCCAATCTGTTACTTCAAAACATCCTCTTAGTTTTTCAGTGGATTCAAAGTCCCATACCTGGACAGACCTAGTTTGCACTTTCTCAGTTTTTAATTTTTGCTTATATCGAGGTAGAAGCAGAACAGCATTATGATCGGAACGACAAAGAGGCGGACGTGCCTTGGAGATGTAAGCACTTGGTATATTTCCATAGCACAAGTCCAATGTTTTTTCCAGCCTAGTCACACAAGTGACATATTGCTCCAGGTGCGGCAAGTGTGTAGCAATGTCACATCGATTGAAATCTCCGAGCAAAAACACCGGCTGATCTCCAACTCTGTTTACAATATTATTAAAAATATCTGCAATGCATTCAGCAGCTAATATAAAATCAGGACCCGGGACGTACACCAGTATCACTGTTAATTGAGTGAATTCTCGAGGAAGATAATGAGGTCGGAAGGAAACCACCATGATTTCATAATGTTTTGAGCAGACGGTTTCCCTCAGCGTAAAATTTGTAGCCCATCTGCTATTCACAGCCATACACAGGCCCCCACCAACAGCTTTCTGAGTTTTAAAGATATCTCGATCAAACCGAATCAAAGTAAATCCATCAAGGTAAAAATCCACTGTTTCCTGGGAGAGCCAAGGCTCAGTAAAACAGAAAAGGCTTGTGTGACTATAATCCCCATCATATTTGATCAACGCAGAGAGTTCATCAGTTTTATTTCTCAGGGATCTAACATTTGATAATATGATAGCAGGTAAGGGCAATCTACTACCTCTTCTCCGTAGCCTTTTGAGTATTCCTCCTCTCGAACCCCTTTTCCTTCGTTTCACTTTAATGTTGAGTTTTTTCCAACTGATGCCAATCAAGAGACATTTCGGGACATTTTTAAAAAGTGTTGAATCCATAGACGGCAAAACAGCAAGCGGGCGCAAATCCAGCAGCGGTCCACGTGAGTAAACCAGGTTTTTCACTGTTGATGCTCCCGTCTGCATTGTTGGCATTGTCCACATGGCCAATATTGGTTGAGAAATAAACACCAGGAGGCCCAGAATAACCCAGAAGTTAGCCATCTCGTATAAATAAATAAATAAATAAGCAAAACTAAAAAAAACACTTGGTATAAAAACAAACAAAACAAACAACAAACACGGAGCCTGTGTCACGAGTCGCACGAGCAGCGTTGCACCCCGGCTTCCTTTAATCAAGTATTGTGGTGACATTTCCATGCCTCGAAATGTGGCGATGAACCAAACAAACTGTGGGCGGGCCTTGTCCAATAAAAGCTGCCATAGATTCCAGACCTTCAGTCTGACTACTGAAGACTACTTCTTGCCCAACTCACAGGCGGCCGGGGTCAGAATACACACCGCGCCAGCTATGTGTGGACTGCGTGCTGATTCATGCAGGTGCGAACAGATCTGAGACACTGCCTGATTTCTCCGGGCTGCGCGGTTCCCAAAGACACCACTTGGTCCCATGTGGGAATGTGCCTTTCAAAGTAAGGTCTAACCTGATCACTCATGTCAGTGGTTTTGTTGTATACTGTCTCACAACATAAAAGATGAAGAAATAGTGAATGATAATCAGTATCAGAGACAAAACTCAGACTGGAAACAGCACGTACATGCCAAAGGGATCTGCACATGACCCGGGTGATTTCTGTAAATGGTGGCACATCACGTAACAGGAATTATCACACATCACCAGGGACAGAACCGCAATAAAAATAAAAAAAAAATAGTAAAACAGCTCACAAATCCAGACAAACAAAATCCATATGCCTGTTTCCTCTGTCTTCTTCTTGAAGGGAAAACCGATGGCCAAGTATCTCTCCACACTTATGAGCACAAGCATCAGAAACTGTACACAGCTACACAAAGAGAAAGTGAACTGCTGAATGCAACATGGCAAAAATCAAACCGAATCTCTTAATATTAAAGACACTAACACTGGTGTATCCAAAGAACATCTGAAAAGAGTCACAGCGGCTAAATTCAACAGCAGGGCGTTGATGGATGTCTATAATTTTTTGCTTTTGAGAACACCGCAGAAAACCAGCACGTTTCCTGAGGTTCTGAATAAAAACGACAAACTAAGGAGAAATGAACTGAAGATTAGAAAGTGCGTGCTGGATGGTTCATTCCAATATGTTGGGGTCAGATTAGATGTGTGAGAATTGGATCTTTTGTCATGGTTGTCAGTTCCTGTTTTTCCTTATTTTGTCTTTTTCCTGTCCTTGTTTAGTTTAATTATAATTGATTCCCTGCACCTGTCTGTTTCTCATTATACTGCCTTTATAAGCCCATGTCCTTTCTGTTTAGTTTTTTCAAATGTGTCTTCCTCCTGTTCTCCCTGTTAGATTTACTCCTACGTTGGATTAAATAAAGACTATTTAGATTATCCTAGGCTCTGTGTTCCTTCCGGCAGCGTACTGTGACAGAAGACCTGACCGAAACTGTGTAAATTGCGTGTCTACCCTCCTCTTGTTTTTCATGGTTTTTCCTCTGTCCTTTTTCTTTCCATTGTGTTGTATGGATCTTCTCCTTTGCCCAGAATACCTCCCCTCCTGCTGGAGCAGGGGGAGAATTTGCTTGGGGCACACACCAGACTGTTCTGTATCATGGCAGGCCTCACCAACTTCCCGGACAACGTGCTCTGTGCGTTCCACGACACCAGTTTGAACACTGCATACAGAGTGACGTTGTCCGAGGACGGTCCCCAAACGAATGACGTCGCCTTCGTGGAGAGAAATGGATCTCCGTTCCCCACCTGTTCCCAGGGACTGATCGCCAGTGCCATTCCTGACCCAGAGCCCAGCCCACCATCTCCCCAAGTTACAGAGCATTAGTCAGAGCCCACCGATGAAGGCGAGACACAGCCCAATCCGTCAGACCAGGTGCGAGAGCTGGCTACAGTGCCTTCCGTAAGGGAGAGATCCACAGACCTCGTGAGTGTGGAGTGGAGCTCCGCCCCCTGCATAGCGGCTGAGGATGACCGGACTATGGAACGCCAAAATGAGGAGGAGGATCTTATTGATTAGGAATCAGGACTGTAGGTTGAACTGCCCCCTTTCCTCTCTGTCATCTCCGCTGGTCCTGTCCAGCCCTCCTTCATACTTGGTTTATGCATCCAGCCCTGAGGGGGCTTCCGATCCTCCAGTGCCGTTCCTAGAATGTGTCCTCCAGCTCCTAGAATGTGACCTCCAATGGCCGCTCCTCCAAAATGCCTGCCAAACCCACCCACTCCTGCCTCCTCCACTGCTGTAATTTGGCAGCCCCTCTGCTCGCCCTCGGCCCACCATCTATGCGGTGTGAGCCCCGTGGGACTGCCATCTTCAAGCATCGCCATGGTCTGAGTCTCCCTCACCTCCACCTCAAGCCTCCGAGGCCTCGGCCCATAGTCCCAGTGGCTCTACCTTGGCTCCTAGCTCCCTCGCCTCCATTGTCAACCATCGATCCATCAGCTCCACCTTGGTCCTTAGTCAATCTGGCTCTGCCGCGGATCTTCACCTCGGTCACCAAAGCCCTCGGCATCCCCCTGGCTCGTTGGTTATCCATCTCTGCCTCTGGCTTCTGCTCCACCATCATTGGTCAGCCCCCTGAGGTTGGAGTCCATTCCTCCTTCATGGCTATCCTGCCTTTATAAGGCCATGTTCTTTATGTTGAGTTTTGTCAGGTCTATTAGTTCCATACGTGTCTTCCTCCTGTTCTCCCTGTTGGATGTACTCCTGTGTTGGATTAAATTAAATAAAGACTATACTGATTGTCCTCGGCTCAGTCAGTGTTCCTTCCAGCAGTGTAGTGTGACGTGATGTTTCCAACCTAACCTGCGTATGGATCAACAATTACATGTGTGATGTAATGGAAGTAGGCCTTTGCATGTTCAATGTAGTTTGAGGGTTGAATGGGTTTAAGACACTTTCTCTGACCCACCACCCCCACTCTTATTTCCTCCATCTCATCCTTAATTGGATGAGCAATTTCATACAGAGCAACAAATTGCACAAGGGCACGTATATTCTGGGTTATTTCAACCCAACTTTTGGGTTTAAAATGTAATGTAAAATTTTTTACTAAACTGTGTGGTTAGTCCATATTTGACCCAAAGATTTAGAGTGTAGGCTGTTCTGAGGGTAAGGAGGTTGTTTTCGCAAAAATGACCGATTCACTGTTACTATGTGTATTAAATGGAAAGAACTATACATAAACAAAAAAAAATAACTCTTAGAGTTGAAATCATGTGGGAAAAATGCACTGAATTTGCAATGAGTGCCTGTAAATTTACACACATGCTCACCTAATAAATGAACAATGTATTTGAGTTGACTAAAACTAATTTTAGCATTAAATTGTTTTGTTTTAGAGAGACCACACCAAATAAAAATCATGGTTCTTGTAGCCATGGTAACTGCAAATTAATAATGATTTTGTTACTTCAAATAATACTATACAAAGAAGTATTAAGATAATGTGTTTTGTGGTTCTAAAAACAAAACTAAGCCCATAACTGCCTTTAAAATGACTTAAAATACATTATATTAAAAACAATTAGGCAACCCTGCTGAAAATTCTTTTTTGGACCATCACAGAAAATCCTAATACCATCACAAAAATTATAAACCATCAACTTTTAACCATTAAAAATGGTTTTATGTAGTACGTTTTGGAACATATTCCATATTAACAAGCCACCTGTAGGTGACCAATTACCAGTAGAAACCCACAGAGTCCATTAGAGTTTCCTTTAAAACCAATACAAGTTCCATTATAACCAGTAAAACCATTACACATTTTGTGATGGTGTCTATTTATTTTTATTTTTTTCTAGCATAACTTTATTACAAATGCCTACAAAGGGAGTCAAAAGCTTGGTTTTGCTGCTTTTAAACTTACAGGACGATCATATACTTGTTTAATAGACTATTGACCTAACATTTAATTCAAATATCCACTTAATCTTACATTTTGGCCACCTTTTTGCTATAGATGACAGCCTCTATAATTTCGTAATATATCACGTGGACATCACAACCCTTATAAACTTAACCATGGTTTTCGTAGTAAAACTGCTTAATTTTATTTAGCGTGATTTCTGAATGCTTGAGACTATAAAATCAAACAACTGTATTAATAAAATAATAGTCATAGGTAACGTTTGTAAATTGCAAATGGTAAAATTTATTTACTTTTATATTGGATTAAAGTTCTATTTTGACCCCAATAGTAGGGTTTTCTTTTTTTTTTTTTTTTTTACTGCCATAATATTTGAGGGAGGGAACACAATACAATCCTGCATAGGGCACACATTTTGCCAGCAGCGGCCCTGGATATATTAATATAACTGCAGTAGAATGTAACAAAATATTTCAAATGATTGCACATATCTTAAGAATTAATTTTTATTAGAGAACTACATGAACGTACACAATGCAAATGAGAACATTACAAGGCTCAAAAGTCATTGACTTGACAATCCCAATAACTTTTTTAGTGCTTCATCATTTCTTTTATGTAGACAGAATTCATATAAAATCCAGTTATCCAGTTATAGGGTGAATGATGATAATAGGAATTGTAATATTCAACCCAGGCTCTGTATGAACTCCAGTAATCCTGCCTTGCCACTTCCTCTTCCAGGTCATCAGTCTCCCTCATCTTCCACCTCTGCCCTGCTGATGCAGCCTTCCTCCCGGATTTAGAGGCTGGCCGATGTTTCTGGGGAAGGCTGTGGTGGTTAGCAGGATTCTGGGATTGAGGTTTACTAGGCCTTTGCTTGTTTCTGCTGGTCTGTTGTAATACTCTAACCGAAGGTAAAGAGAATTCATTCAATTCTGAGACTTGATTGTCTGGATGAGCAGGTGTGCAATGTGAAGACCGATTGGGGACAGAAGAGCTTGACTCACTCTCCTCCACCACCATCTCAGACTCTGAAGAAGAATCATCAGATGACACAGAAAGAGTCTTCTGCTCAGAGGACAACTCTGAAACCTCCTGTGGTGGAGGAAGATCTTGATAGGAGTGTGATTCTTCTGGAACATATGTTTTATAAGCTTTATCATTATCATGACCATCATCATAGTTGTACTGCAGTCCATTAACTGCATCTTGACTCCTGTTGAATCCATCATATTGGCGAATGATTTCAACAGATCTTCCCGGACCTTCTGTTATGAAGTTCTCATAATCCATCACAGCCTCATTGAAAGTCATAACTTTTTTTGCATGCAACTTAAAAGATGATAGTGGAGGAATTCTGGGAAGGGTGTCATTCTGCTCCCTCTGAGAAGGAGTCGAGTCATGCTGGAGATTTGTAGCAGACTGTAATGGTTTTTGCCTCGCAGGTTTGGGTGAGTGATTTTTTACATTGATTTCAGCTCCACTGTTGGATTTATCACTTGTTGCCCTTTCTGGGATGACCTTTGAGATGTGAGGCTCTCTGGAGGGTTTCGATATCGGCTTCTCAGATTTAGCTTGTTTCTTCTTCCCTGGTTTGGAAACATCAGGAATTTTCTGAGTGGGTTTGGAAGGAGGTTCAATGATCACGTCCCAGTCACAAGCCTCTTCCATGATACCTGGAGGGATTGGATCTGTAACACAAGGTAGGGAAAAAAGCTTAACAGCCTTCGCGCCAAGTTAAAGGAAGATTCCAGGTTCAATAAAACTTAAACCGGAACTTTATTTATTTTTACAGCCATTTTAGGGTTCATAGTATTGTGTTGCTAAGGCAACTTTGGATTAAAAGTCACCTTAAGGCCTAGATATACTAATTTTTCTGGACGTCCGGGGATGAAAATTTAAATTTTCAAACCCTGGGTCACCAGGATGATTTATGGAAAACACATATATGATGTTCCAAGACACACAGACATGGGAACCAGCAAACGTAATTTTAATAACAAAATAAACAATAAAACAGTTGATCATGGCAGTGTTGAGCAATGTGGCCAATCACAGACATGTCTGTTGATTTCAACGCAATGGCCAATCAGAGGTGTTTAAGTTAGAATCCACTGACCACTTAAAACACATGAGTTTTTGTTCAGAGCTGAGTTATGTGTAGACACGATATAAATAAACGATTCACTGTGCAATGCAGAGAGCTTAACTGATCAGAAATTTGTGAAATCACGATAAACTGAAATGAGGGACAGAATTTTTTAGTAATTATAAAGGGAGTGCTCTGTGCACACTTTCTTGGATAATTCATTCAGAATCTGAAAAGTTTATATTTTTAAGATGTTAAGAGGAAGTCTTGGGATTGACATCAGCATATAAATGTGGGATTATCTCTTGAATATCGCAACGACTGACAGTGATAACAACAATGAACAGGACTAATATATATATATATATATATATATATATATATATATATATATATATATATATATATATATATAAATATATATATATAAAAGCAGTTCGAAAACCACTGCTATCGGGAGCCCCTAAGGGCCATGATGAAAAAAAAAAAAAAAAAGATTTTGTGTTCCCTCACAAAAGTATAAAATTCTCTTGTAAATTTTTGCATTCTCTCAGATGTTTTGCGTTCACTTGAAAAGCACTGAAATACAGTTTTTCCTCCCATCTCATATTATTTCTATCACAATAGTTTTGCTAATGCACAAAGTTTCTAGGGGGAGAGAGATTTTTGTTTTCGGAGAGACTGCAAAAGTGTAAAAATATAATTTTTCCACCCATTTCATTTTAATTACCATCACCATGTCTCTTAAGGGGCTCTATAAGCAAGTTTAATCAAGGCATATTATGCCTTGTGACTATGTTTTAGTTAGTATTTTATTGGATATTTATATATAAACTATTTACACTTTCTATAAATATTTATATTACACTATAGTGACTTTACAGACTGGCCCGACTCACTTCCATTTTGAGTGCATCACGGTTACCCAAAGTGGAAATGATTTTTGGTGATAATCAACATTATACCACAAATGCTATCAGCTGAGCTTAACGTGCACAGAACCTGGAATATTCCTTTAAAAAGGACTAAGATGTCTGTCTTCCTCTGTACCTGGTAAATGAGTGAGATTCAGAGAACATTTCTGAGCGATGGCCATCATCTTGTTCTCCTCCTCTCCATGGCAACAGTAGGTCACAGCAACCCCCAGAGTGCCTGAAACACAACAGACAGAGGTCACCATCAGAGGGAAGACATGGCTGATCATATCCATTTCTAAAATCTAATGAGAATGAAGATTAAATTCATCCACAACAATCACGTTCAGGTTCCAGTTATGAATTCTGATTTTGGAGTGCTGCGGTCATTAAAAAGCTCTCTGTGTGTTTGTGTTTAGCAGCTATTTTTGTGTTTAGCAGCAGATTATTTCTGATTAAGCCCTCATATAAATGCCCAAGACACACATTAATTAAAATACACAGAGTAGAGGCTCCACATATATTGGTGATTAATTGTTTTATAATTAGACACACCAAATCGTCCAGCACGACCAATACGGTGCATGTAGGTCTCCCAGTCCTGAGGAACGTCCAGATTAATCACCAAGTTCACCTTCTCAGCATCAATACCACGTGAGGTCTGTGGAAGAGAGAGACTCATGAGAAATTAAATGTTGCTTCGGTATTAAACATTGGGTATTTTCCAGTGTAGGTGTTATAATAGGTTCAGAGCCTCACCAGATCAGTGGATATTAAAACTCGACACTGATACTGTTTCAGCTTCCACATCGCCTCTAACCTCTGATCCTGACTCAAACCACCTACATACAAAACACACATCAAGGGATTTAAACATAACCATTAACAATGACTTTCATTCATTGTGGGCCTTCATTTACATCCACACATTCTAAATGATATCATTCTGATCCAAAACCTAGTGAGTTGCCTACAGAGGCACTGTGCTGCTTTTCCATTGCTTATGTATGCGACTGTTAAAAAAGAGCTTAAATGAAAAGTTCATCTCTTTAAAAACAAGAGACCTTGAAATTTCCAGTCTACGGTTCTCTCTTACACTTTTTTTTTTTACAAAAAAAAACATTTTCTGTGTGAATGGCCCTTACATATTCTATTATTAATTTGTTATACTTATTGTGTTCCAAGAAAATCTTTTTGGTATAATCAGAATTTAGTGAGAATTTTCTTACCCGAGATGCAGACCGCAGGCAAACCTTTAGAGGACAGGATATCAGCCAGGTGCTGAGCTCTGCAGAACAACAGCTCAAGTCAGTCTTTCATTACTTTCAATAAAGATCACAATTCTGTTGTTAATAAAAGTCTGTATGTGCTGTAACAGTGTATGTTATGCTTATCACAAGCATCAGCATATTTCCAAAATAATGGAAGAAATTGGAGTTGTGGCAGCTCTTGCCTTGTATGGAGGTTTGAGAATACCAATGCTTGGTTAAACGGGATTTTGCTAAAAAGTTCAAGAAGACTCTGAACCTTCTCCTCAAACACTTTATGAGGTAATGAATGAGATGGCACGATTTTATAGTACTGCTTCAGTCCTGGTGGAGAGAATATAACAAGAACAACACAAACTGTTTTAATTCAGATTTGAAAGCGTATTCACATGAAAGAAATGCATCAACAAATCAGACAGCACCGAAGACTGACCAAGGAGTCCGGGGTCTGTCTGGTTCAGTCGCACAAATGTCGGCTCTCTCATGTATCTTGACAGATGTTGTGCAAGAGATTCTGGGTAAGTAGCAGAAAGGGCCAACATTTGTTTGTTTGCAGGTAAAGAGGAGAAAATCCAGCTAAGAAAAGACAGAAAGATCAGTTATATCTGATAAATAACAATCCAGAAAAGTCTCTGAATCAGAACCACCTGTTCAACTCTTACTTGATCTGCTCCTGAAAGCTGCTGCTGCTGTTGTCCTCCAGCAACTTATCAGCCTCGTCCAAAACAAACAAACGAATGGAGGACGTAGTCAGTGCTCCCATCTCAATGAGCTGCTTAATACGACCTATGAATAAAACTAAACTTCATCAACACTGCCTTATAAAATAAAAACACATATCTCTATATTAGAGAAATCTCGAGTTACTGTGTTAAAAACGATTCCAGACAATTCCCTTATTTTCCCTAAATGACAAATATCTCACTTTGTCTAGCTAGTTAATAAAGAACATATTTAAATAGCATATTACAAACATTTTGAAATGCAAAAGGTATTTTCATCCACATACGAATGTCCAAATGAACTGGACCATTAACTATGGCTCAGTGAAACTTTGCCGTTTATTTGAGTAGTCTGACCAGAGCAAATCAGCAACCAATGGTTCAGTTTGGTGTGGGACTATCAGTGGCACAATAAACACAAATCAACTTTAAATAGCTAAGTAATGAAGCCACAAAAGGTTATCAAGAATAAATATGAACAAAGACATCTAAATATGCAATATTAGCCAATCTAAACTAAAGTTAGCTAAGGTTACAGTTCCTATAATAATTCATCTGACACATCTGTCCAGTAAGAATTTCAACTAGCTCATACCTGGTGAACCAATGGCAATGTGGCATTTCTTCAGGTGAAATTTGTCTTGACTAACAGGTCGGCCACCGATGAACACATGACACTCCAAGCCCTCCATAGCACTGCCTATTGCCATGACCACAGCATGAATCTGCACCGCAATCTCCCGAGTGGGGGCCAAAACCAGCACCTGATGGGACAAGAAAGGGCACATGTCAGCCAGGCACACATTCGTGTTTTGGGTGCTTACATTTAACATGAAAAATAAATGAGACTTTCAAATCTCCATAGTTCCAATATTCTGTTTTATATTAAAACAGTTCTTATGGAATAGGACAATGTCTGGTAACACATTACATTCCGCTGCATATTGGAAAAATGTAATACCTGGAAAAATGTAATACCTGTGTGGTCGTGTTTTCCAATATAAGAGAGTCCAAAGCGATGGTGGTAAACACACAGGTCTTTCCTGTGCCAGACTTGGCCTGAACTATAAGATCTGGACGGAAGAAAACAACAATAAACAAGAATATTTCCCGGTGCATGAAATTTCTCAATGATGCACTATATTTTTTGATTTTCACATTACACTCCTGTCATTAAAGAGCAGTCAGTTCTGGAATGTGACTGTTTTGGTGCTGTTTTCTAGTATTAACGGGTCTCGTACCGAGTCCACATCTTCCCAGCGGGATTGCCTTCAGCTGGATGGGGGACGGTCTCTGAAAGCCAGAGGCAGATAACCCCTCAAGCACATGTTTTGAGAGGAGTAGAGAGCTGAACTCGACACCCCCGTTCATCAGAACATCTTCTGTCCGGGTTCTGGGTTGCAGCTCATGCGCTGCGTTCACGGATGCCGCCATATTTTTATTGCACGTAGTTCAGTTCTTCGACGCTGAATAAATGAGTTTGAGCACTGAATCACTTCGCCCTCTTGCGCACAGAAACAGAAACGCCGCTTAAAGTATCAGCAACATCCTGCAGAGGGCGACAAACACACTAGGTTGACATAAACAAGCGATGAAATTGAAATACAGTGCCTATTATTATTAAACAAACTCTATGTGGAGACGTTTGACTTCTGTGGAGTTGAAATTAAAGCAAACTCTGAATACCACATCAAATACATTCCCTGTAATAAACTGTAATTACACGTCGTTTGAAAGTTTGACCCAGCAAGTTTAAAGACGAACATTTGCTGCTTTAGATGGAAGGCATCAAGGAATTAAATTCTATATAACTATTATTATAATTATTTAAGTTCTAATATATATATTAAAGTTTCCCCTCAAAGCAACATGACACAACATATTCTTTGTAACGATTTGCATTGTAAAAAGCGCTATACAAAAATAAACTTGAATATTCTTCAGTGGCTTGACTGTACCTCTTCCTCGTATGTGCTGAGCTGTAATGTCATATGAATGTAATCTCAGCAGTGTGTCAGAGGCGAGGTGATAGAGGAATATATATTAGCAAACATCGCTGGTCAAACACGACTGACCATTAGAAAGCAACACGGAAGAAACCAGATAACTCAGCGAATAGCGACATCAAAAGGAACCAAGTTTTAACGATTCCACCGCGTTTAGTTATTTATTTTTTTATTTATTACTTTGTAATTTAGCAGTTATGGGGCAAGAGAAAACGAATCCCGGTGACATGGACAGCAACCTTCGGCGTCTAAAACATGAACTGGTGAGATTTTCTTGATTGTTTTCTTTTGTCTTCTACTTTTACAGGACAGTGTGTGTGTTGTTATTGCAAGCATCTTCTCAGATATGTATAATAGACATAATTAGTATGACTTTGCATTATATTGTTCTCATAAACACAATTTTATAGCCTTTCTCCTGCGCGGTTTTGCACCTGTGTTTGTTTATCCAGCTGTTGTCCGGCGCAGGAGAAAAGGTGAAACCTGATTGGCAACGTTTTTTTGAAAAGGGGGCCGCTGATTGGCTGGCACCTGAATTCTGTAATGTTTACAAATTTAAGTGCAGGTTGTGAGATTTATGTCAAACAAAAACACGCTTTTTGGCTCTGTGATAAGCACACATACAATATTGCGGTAGAAACGCGATGCAATAAACCCTTATGGTGAAAAAAAACGTATCTAATTAATTTATCCTAAATAGCAATTAAATGATTTATTTATTTACGTTATATTAATTTAAATAACCTTTATTGTTATGATTGATACTGGAAATAAATGAGTGAGAGAGTGAGTGCTTGTCAAATGAGGAAACAGGGCCACAAGGATGATAGGGGTGGAGATTGGTAGGATTAGGGGTGGAGATGGGTGGGTTTAGGGATCAGGGGGTGGAGACATGTAGGTTTAGGTATATGTAAGGTGGGAGGAGTTGGATCTGGATCCAGCCATGCCCCCTGGATCTTGTGTTCTGCACTGAGGTCCATCTTGGGCACATCCCAAAGGAAACTGACATGGGAGAAGTCGTGACCTCACACAATGAGAAATACTACCTTCTGCTGAATCTGATGAAATAGTGAACACAAAACATGCCATAACTAGTAGCAAGCAGGTCTAAGTTATATATGTAAAAGTGATTAGCTGCAATAATTTGCCTCTTTAAACTTTAAAAACAGAACTGTAATTGTAAAAGTGACTTTTATGATGACATTATGGCTCTACTGCTTACATAAGCAGCCTATAACATTCTGTTTGAATTTCCACTGAATGGAATTTTTCTGGTCATAATAAAAGTTAAGCATTATGTTTCCCTACACTTGTGTTTATGACCAACCCAGTAAAATCATAAACTGAGTAAAATACATGCCTCAGCTGTTCGCCCATGATTTAAAGTCTAGTCATTTCACCCACATAAGCTCCTACATCTCCCATCATGCCTTGAGACACAACACTGCTGTAGAAAAGCATCAGTTGTGTGCTGCTGTGCTCAGACCGGCTGGTGATCGATCACCAGGGACAGAAGGAACAGAAAACAGGGAGTGAGATGAGAAGAAAAGAAATGCAGAGACTGCAGGGTGAAAGAAGGTAGGATGACAGTGGTTTTATTCTATAACAGAAGAAAAAGGGCATTTTTGCAGAGTATGGAATATAAATAAAACACCACATCAATATGAAATACATTTATTTAAATCTATGTAAATAAATAACCTAAATACAACCAAACAGACTCGTTATGGGATATCAAATATGTTTATAAACATTCTGACTCATAAATTCACTTAAAGACAGACATTTTGCTTTTCAGAATAAATCACGTTAATATTTAACAAAACTATGATGTTACAATCTCTTTTACATTGTTTAAAATTTTATATGTTCATAACTGTCAAAAAATAACATTAATAAATGTAATAAAACATGCTCCTAATTTTAATTTTCAATGTCATTTTTGAGAAATCAGTAGTGTAGTTTCAAATCAGCTTTAAAAGAAGCCATGCCTTCATCCTCCTAGTAAGCAATTCATTGGAGGCTGTGACAAGAAAGAAAAAAACATCTGCGTTCTCTTCAGCAGATGCTGAGTAAGGTATCTGTGATGGCACGCTGGGCAGAAATTGCAGACTGTTTGGAGTAATATTGATTTTTGAAAATTACTGTGAAGTGAGTGTAAGCGTTATTCATCAGTCACAACAGATTTCATTGATAATTGCTTCATTAAGTCTATAGTAATTGCTCTCTTGCTTTTTTGCCTTTCCCATTATAGGATTCTTTGTGGCAGTCAGGTGAGGGTCTCCAAGCTCAAAGGAATTCTGTGATCGGTGCTCTCCAGGAGCTCAAACTCTTGCAGGTCCAGACTGCACTGAAGGAGCTGGAGTTCTCCAGTAAAATGAGCCAGGCCTCTTCACACACTCACACAATGCTCGATCAGATAAACCACAGTTCAATAATAACCCACCTGAACCGAACACAGAACCCAGAAGAAATTCTTTCACAAGAATGTTCCAAGACTGAGCTTATCATGGAACCGTCTTTGTATCTCACGAGTTCTCCAGCAGAGAACTGCCATACTCCCATGGTACATGAACCCAGGAGGGTTTACCGAGGAAGTCTGAGCACTTCTTCCTCTTTTTCCTCTCAGGAACACACAATCGACAACGATTTCTCTACATACGATATCGACGACTCCACTGATTGGACAGCCTCATTGATGAACCACAGTAGAAACAGACAGCCATTGGTACTGGGCGACAATGTTTTTGCTGATTTGGTCGGGAACTGGCTGGACCTGCCTGATGTTGGAGGCCAGACAACAGGTAAGGAGCAGAATGACTTCATTCTTAAAGACACTCTTTCGGAGTCATCATCTAGCAGTCACTCTCAAGATATCTCCAGGAAACTCTCAATAACAGCAAGCATCTTCAAACGTGTCCTACGTCGCGTTCGGCCACAGCACCAGCGAGAAAGCAAAGCAACGGATATCTGTAAACAACCAAAGATCTCATGCAGAAAGTCAAAATCAGATGTCAGCAACCCGTTCTGGATGAGAACGAGAGGAATGAAGATGAAAACCACACCCACCCAACAAGAGGGCTCAGAGGGCTTGATAGACAGAGGATGGGCGGAAATTGTAGAGAAGCATCCATCTGTGTTTGATTACAGCTCAGCTGTGTGGGTCTGATATAATTCTACATGGAAGAGACTGTTACACATATTATTAGCAATTGTTAGACATAATTAGTGGACTTTTTGCTAAAAATTGTTGTAAAAGTGAACTTCGAGTCACGATGCTGCCTTTAAATGCACCTAGGAAAGTCAGCCATTTGTTACTGTAACATATTCAAGTCAAAGGTAGTCTGAACAATATATTTATATGCTGAACACCAAACCCAAATAACTAGATATGAATTGAAAATGATAACAATAAAAACATTTCTATCTTCATGGTAATTATGTAAACTTAATGTAAAGCAATGTAAAAGTTGAGATAAACACCATTCACAACAGACTTGCTTGCCACTTGCCGATGTATTGTCCTAATATTGTATTGGAAATATTGTCCTTCACCCTCAAGTGAGAGGAGTAGCACAAACTACTGATTCCAAAGATATGTTAGTCAAACATTTCTGAAATGCATTTGTATGTTTTTTGTTTGTTTTTGGTAATGTAAGCATGGCAGAGCAAAGAAAACTGTATTAATAGAGTCACATTGTGCTGCCCACTGTGTTTTTGTGAGATCCCTTGAGAACCTAATGCTGTTTCTGCTGATGTTTGTATCTCTGTTTAGGTTAAGGCCTAACTGTCAGTCATTCTATGAAAAAGTCCTGATTGGTGCTTTTTCACAAATGTCTTACTCATGTCTTAGCTTTGCAAGCATAAACCTGCTTTGTATTGAACAGAAAAACTATGCAATGATCCTTAACTGCCATGCAAAAATGAAAATGGCATATTCAAATACCTGCGTTTTCTCAGCACCTTCATGTTTTCTGTAAGATATAAATATATGGCTGTTGGTCCTGCAATAGTCTCTATACCTGTTTTCAGAGCTATTTAATGATGTGGGATACTTTTTATAAAAAAAATATATATATTTGCTTTAGTCACGCCTCATCAATCTTTATGAATCTTTTTATTTTATTTTATGCAGCATGTAATCTGGTGTGCACCAAGTATGAATCACCTATATTCATACTTAGGAGGTTTGTAGAAAAATGTAAGATAAGTGGAATTATTTATTTGGCTTTGTGTTATATCTGTATCTACAGTACACAAAATGAGCCACACTGAAAAACAGTTTCTCTATAATGGTCTATGTTGGTAAGGAATGGTAATATAAAAATACAAATAAAACATCACATCATTATGAAATACATTTATTTAAATCTATGTAAAAAATAAAATCATAAAGCACACATTACTTTTAAAAACAAACCAAAAGCCAGCCAGACACTTTAAAATGCTCAACAAAACCATGGAGCAGAACAATGAAGGCTAAAATAAAATATCTGACACATCAAGACTGATTTAACTTGGCAAATGAAGTGACAAGTACTGACTATTGATTAATGGTTTAACGGTTATCGGAGGAGAAGTCATCTCTGCAATAGAGATCTGAATTCATCCTTCTCCTGCTCAGGCACAAACGGCTGATATTTATCCCAGGCTGAGCTACAGCCTACCGCAAAATACAACCAAGGGACAAATATATACTAAAAGTTAATTATCTTTAAAAACTGGAAATATTAATGACATTTTGATTGTGAAAAAAAATGCATTGGCTTCAGCAAAAAATATCTTTATCTTGAAGATAGACAGATCCAAATTGCTCATCTTAACCTTACCACCAAAAGAAAAAAGAACATTTGTAATTTTTCACAGTTTGTTTAGATTAAAGGAAATACAGATTGAAGCATATTAAAGGGAATATGAAAGCAGTGTTCAAAAGTCACTCAGGAAAATGTTTTGATGAATGAAGGGCCGCTTCTTCTCTATACAAATGATTAGTGATAGTCAAAACATTATGGGAAAAAAAAAAATTCTGGTCATTTTACAAACAACAGCATGTTTTTGAAATGTCCCCATTCTCTCTGTAGGCATTAAGAAAGTCCCGAAACCTTTCCCAGAGTGTCTAACCCCACTTTACCATGTCACAGACGGAGCTTCTGCTCCAGACACAGATACTTGTTGTGGAATCTGCTTCAGGGGAGAAAAAGAAAAAAACTGGTAATCAAGGAGCGGGGGAAAAAATCTTTCAAGACTGTTCTGGAAGAAAAGGCAGAGGCTGCATCTCTCTTTTTTTCTTTCAAGTCTGTGTTTTAGTTGAGGAGTCTGGTGTTAATAATTGTTTGGCCAATAACTGTAGAGAGGAACAGAATGTTGGCCAGCTGGGCAACAGTTCTTCATTTCGGCAATCTAAAAAGAAGGAAAGAAGGAAGAAATCATGTCATTCATCTCAAGTAACCCCTTCGCAGAGCTGCTAAACCAAAAAGTTGGTTTAGAATCCCAGGACATAGAAGTCTTGCACTAAATGCAACAATGCTGAATCTCCAGCAAGTGGTGCTGTTTTTTTATGTTGGAGCAAAATGCAAATAATGCCAATAAGATGAACGGGAATGCTCATTTGATAGCTTTCTCCAGGTATCTCCACAGATATTAAATATCCAGTGATATTAAATGGGTCATGACATGAGAAATCAAATTTTCACTGATCTTTTTAACACACGTGGTCTCCATAACATTAAAACATCCTGCAATATTCATAGCTTAAAACAGCCTCTTAATTACAAAAAAAGCTTTTAACCGTTTAATCAAGCAGTTATCATTCAATAAGTATTTTGTGCATCCCTAGCAGACACTAATGATGGAAAAAACACAGGATGAAATCTTTACCACTGATTATAGATGAAAGGAGTTCTTAAAAGAGCATGTAATGATTCCTAATGAACTTCTGATTGTCTACCTGGCTCAGAGCTGCTGCGGTGATGCAGTTTGTTACAGCAGAATGCAGTTTGACTTTTTTTTCGCTCTCTTCTCCACCGGCGTCTTTCTGTTTATCTGCCTTACCAAGTCATAAAAGATCTGATATACGCAAACAAAAACACAAAGGACTTTTCTTAGAGGACTGTACATATGTAACCTTGTGCATGTGCTTTTTTTTTTTTAAACTGACTCACCTCATTGACGTTGATCTTTGATTTGGCAGAAGATTCTAAAAAGGCACAATTACTCCACTGACGAGCAAGATTTTGACCCTGCTCCTTCCCAACCACCCTCTCATCCTCTAAATCACACTTATTTCCAACCAAGATCATTGGCACCTATACAGCAGAGAGAGATATCAGATGAGTGTGTGTACTGTGTTTGCATCTGGCTTAAATGAGGAACCACACACTGACAGTTAAAAGAAACATGGTTTTAATTTTAGCTTGATTGATTTTTAAAAGATCAGTGTCTTATTTTGAGGCACAAAACATGTCCCGTGCTCATGTAGCATGGATTCATATACACAGTACTGTTCAAATGTTTGGGGTCAATGCAATTAAAAAAAAAAAAAACAATTAATGATTTTATTTAGCAAGCATGCATTAAATTGTTCAGAAGTTGGAGTAAAGATGTGTATAATGCTACAAAAAATCCAATTTAAGCTGGTCTTTGAAACAATGATCTATTCAAAGGATCTTGAAACAAAAATGTATCAGTTTTCACAATTAAGTAGCACAACACTTCAACACTGATATAACAAGAAATGTTTCTTGATCACCAACATATTAGACTAGTTTCTGAGGGATCATGTGACACTGAAGAGTGGAGAAAAGAAAAAAAATGTGGGTGCACTGGTAATGTAGTGTGGTGTGCCAAAGTGTGAATACAGCATCTGCAAATTTCATGGATGTCTTTAAGCTCTTGTCTCAGTAATATTAAATTAGTTTTTTTGCTTTATTAGTTTTGCCTTTGCTGGTTAGAACTTGCTGGTTATACTTTACAAAATAAAAAACATATATTAATTGTTATTAAAAAAGTATGATTTGTGTTTTGCAAAAGCTAGCACCACTAATAATACTGTTAATAAATTATTATTAAAAGTGACTCACATCCTCTGTGTCCTTTACTCTTAGAATCTGCTCTCGTAGGTCCTGCAGGTCATTGAAGGTGGACTGTGCTGTGATGGAGTAAACCAGAGCAAAACCTTGCCCATTCTTCATGTACAGGTCCCTCATCGCTGTGAATTGCTCCTGCAGGCAAACAATCAATAATCTATTGAGTTCACGTGGAAGACTAATTAACTAAGTGGCAAGATGAGTTCATGCATCAAATTAAACTCACTGTGCCTGCAGTGTCCAGGATCTCTAGCATACATTGCTGCCCATCAACCTCAACTTGCTGAAAAAAAAAAAAAAAAAACATAAAAAGAGGGAGTCAGTACTGCATTAGTGTATAATCCTATATGGAATATTAATTCAGCTATACCAAAGTGGTTTACTTGCCTTTCTATACGAGTCTTCTATTGTGGGATCATATTTTTCAACAAATATTCCCTGTACAAACTGAACTGTCTGTAAAAGACCAGAATCTCAATCAAACTTAAACAAATCCTGAATAAATACAGACTAGAGGGAAAAACACTACATACACATTCAGATACTGTATACAATGGCCATTTATAATGCAGTAATGTGCAGACTTTAATAATGCTGAAGTTACCAGTGCAGACTTCCCCACGCCTCCAGAGCCCAGGACCACAAGCTTATATTCACGCATGGTGGGTCTCTCTGTTGAGGCCTGTTAGATTCAACCAGAGCACATACACACACATTTCATTCATCAGTGCAAGGTTTGAAAGCTCTCAACAGGCTTTTGGTTTTCTTAGGACAAGGTTAATACACTGAAGTTTCCAGTACCATTAATGATAACCATTATTATACCACTTTTTTTAGATTTTCATGGCTTACTAGGTATGAAGTCATACAGCACCCTGCTGGCTAGATTATTTTACCATTTTAGATTTTTTTTGTGTTGCTCTGAAGTCACCATGACCCAAAATTCTTTGTGTGCCAGCGTGACGGAGGCACAATAATCCTCCACCCACTTCCAGCAACGATTTCCAGATGTAACACATCAAGACCCACCCTCTCTCACACAATACAAAAGAAAAGATGAACATAACTTCCATTTCATACCAAGTTTAAATAGCATGCTTTAGTTATAAATTTTGCATGGTAAAATGCATTGATAAATTGCTTATTTAAATGAATTTCCTTTGAAGCATTGTCACTACAGCTATACACATTCCAAGCAAATGCTTTACAGTGCTATTTAAGATCATTCAGAGTGCACTTTAAATTCCACTATGATCAAGGATACAAATGCATCCAAATGTCCAAACAAAAGATTATCTACTGCACACAGATCCAACCAGTGCCATGCTAATGCACCAGTTCATTCAGCCTGAAGCAACTGAATCTAGAAAAAGATGCTCAATTAAAACATTCTGAACACTGAGGAAAATTAAAGCCAGCATTAAATGAAAATTTTGTGAAAATTTTCTCCTCAAGTGTGATGAATATCAGATGAAAAAATGGCTCTTAGACTAAGGAAAATATAGGAGGCGTTAGGCCTAGCTGATTTTGTCCACCAGGAATTGTTTGCTGGTTCCTAATATAATTGCAGAGATCGCATCTGAGAGATACGTCACTGGAGGAGAGGAATGAATGTCCCATCCAGCATCAGAGAAGAAATGTTGGGAGTGCACAATCCATGCAATAATTATTTATGAAAAACAAATATTCCCTAAATATCATCATGATTTCTTGGTGACTTTAAACTACAGTCCCATATACATCAAAACCGTCCACTAGTTAACTACCTTATCATCCTGTCCTATGGAATTACTGTAAACTTTCAAGAAACTGAATAAGTTTGATAAAGTGATAAAGTGAAACTGAATAAAATGTCGTTGAAACTGTGAAAATAAATGAATAAATAGCAGGCAAAATCTTTGTCTTTATTTTTAATACACTGCATGTTTTGCTAACCGTTTTCTCCTCTTTCTTTCGCTGATCTGTACTTACAGCATAAGATTAAGTGGATAGTTTACCCAAAAATACAAATTCTCTCATCTTTTACTCAATAAATAAAATAACTAAACAAAATAATCAGCATGATAAAAACGATTGGCTGCAAGAACATTCTTTGTGAAATTAGATTTTAGGTCTGTTCCATTGACATCTGTTGACAACAAGCCACAATTGTAATTTTCATATTGTTTGAATTTTTCAGAATTAAGTGATCATTAATTGTGAGTGAAGTGAAAGTGACATTCAGCCAAGTATGGTGACCCATACTCATAATCCGTGCTCTGCATTTAACCCATCCAAAGTGCACACACACACAGCAGTGAACACACACACTACGTGAACACACACCCGGAGCAGTGGGCAGCCATTTATGCTGCTGCGCCCGGGGAGCAGTTGGGGGTTTGGTGCCTTGCTCAAGGACACCTCAGTCATGGTATTGCCGGCCCGAGACTCGAACCCACAACTCTAGGATTAGGAGTCAAACTCTCTAACCACTAGCCCACGACTTCCCCAGTTGTGACAGTTCATGTGTATTTTTGGTTTCATATAGCAGCTGTGATAAATCAGGCAGGTTATTTGCGAATCTGTCTTTGGTGGCTGGAACAATAGTTCTACCCAGACGGTAACGCTGAGCCATATAGTTAATATCTGTGATACGCAGCATGCACAATACAAGGAAATAGTCTGTAACATCATCACTTTGAGGTACGATATCAGTAAGATCGATTCCATGCGATATAATTAAATCTAGTGTATGATTAAAACGATGAGTGGGCCCGGTGACATTTTGCTTGACTCCAAAAGAGTTTATTAGGTCAGTAAATGCAAGTCCTAATGCATCATTTGTATTATCAACGTGAAAATTAAAATCTCCGACAATTAGCCCTTTATCAACTGTAACCAAATCTGCAAATTCTTTTAGGAATTCTGTATATGGCCCTGGTGGTCTATACACAGTAGACCGAGCAAGGGATACAATAGATTTCTTTTGCATATCTGAGAGTGTAACATTAAGCAAAAGTATTTCGAATGAGTTAAACCTGTATCCTGTTTTCTGGGTAACATCCGCCACGACCAGTCTGACGGGGCTCATGCTTATAACAGTAGTTTGGTTGAGTAGACTCATTTAGACCAATATAATCATTTGGTTTTAGCCAGGTTTCAGTCAAGCGGAGTACATCAAAACTATTATCTGTGATCATTTCACTAGACAGTTGGGGAACTAGACAGTTGATGGTCTAAGTGCATATGCTAAGTGTTATGGCCAGGGTTGTCAACCTTGATTGCATGGTTGGACTGAGACTTTCTTGACGTCTGAATATATGACATGCATATACATGCAGAGCTTGAATTTCGGTGTTGGATTGGACATAATTTGACTAATTTCCCGTTTCCATGCTTGCAACGTGGGAAATTCCAACAAGTATTTCAGTGTGACAGATGCTCGAGACAGATGACGGAATGTATCATTTGCACATGCTTTTGAGTCTTACAATTTGAAACATTCAAGTGCTCAATCCAGTACTTGTGCGCTCTCTGTGAGATCCCCTTCTGTGAGCTCGACACTTCGCTCCATATGACTGGTAAACCAATTCTCAAATAACTATTATGATGACTTTTGTTCTACCCGCTTAAATGATAGAAGTACTTGCGCTGTCCAATCTGTGTGTGTTTCCAGAATAGTGGGGTCAAAATATAAATTAAATGTAGGATCTACAAAAAATCTTATTGTGTTTAAACCAGAAAAAGGTAAAATAAATGAACGAAAACAATTTTTAAAGTTTGGGCTCATAAACATTAGATCATTCACACCCAAAGCAGTTATTGTAAATGAAATGATCACAGATAATAGTTTTGATGTACTCTGCTTTACTGAAACCTGGCTAAAACCAAGTGATTATATTGGTCTAAATGAGTCTACTCCACCAAACTACTGTTATAAGCATGAGCCCTGTCAGACTGGTCGTGGCGGAGGTGTTGCAACAATATATAGTGATATTCTCAATGTTACCCAGAAAACAGGATATAGGTTTAACTCATTCGAAATACTTCTGCTTAATGATATGCAAAAGAAATCTATTGTATCTCTTGCTCGGTCTACTGTGTATAGACCACCAGGGCCGTATACAGAAATTCCTAAAAGAATTTGGCGATTTGGTTACAGTTGATAAAGGGCTTATTGTCGGAGATTTTAATATTCACGCTGATAATACAAATGATGCTGTAATGATTTAAACTCTAATAATCATCGGGAAGAAGGAGGCGGGAACCATCAGACAATCAAAGGACATTTTAATTACAAAAATAAACAAAGCAGCACACCAGCCCCTCACGGACGACTGGTGCGCTCAAATAAAAATCAAAACACAACTAAAAGCTCAGGCCTGGTCCTATCTCGTCCTTCACTGTCGTCGCTCCAGTTTTATATCCTTCCATCTCCTACCTGGGACTCGAGACCGGCGGTGGGCCGCAGGTGCCACTGATTTGCCCAATCATTGCCGGCCTCCCTCCTTGTTCCCACGTCCCTCGGCCCCGCCCCACTCGCCACATACCCCCATCGCCCCTCGCAGGCCGGGGGGTACCCACGAGACTGCGCTCTACTCCCCACCCCACCCCCCCCCCTCTGGGGGGGACCGCTCACGGGGACCTGCGGGAACCTGGGGGTAGGACAGACGAGGCGAGAGAAAAGGAGATGGAAGGAGGAGCGACAGAGACGAGAGAGGGGAGAGAAAAAAAAAATTCCGGTTCCCAGACGCACTGCTGCTCGTCCCTCCACCGGCTGGGCGAACTCCTCCGCGGTGCCTGGCGGTGGCACTGGACGGCCCTCGGTGGACGGCACGACACTTTTCCGCCGCCCGGTGGACGGCGACGGCTCCTCCGGTTTTGAGCAGCCGGCAGGAGTCCCCCGTTCCCTGCTCCTCCCCGTTCAGGCGTACGGCAGCAGGCTCCGGCTCTCTGGCGAACGGCGCCGTCTCCTCCACTCCCTCACGGACGGCAGCCGCCCCTCCAGATAGCGGGCGGTCGGCAGCGAGCTCGCCCGTCCCCGGCAACTTAGAGAAGTATCGCATCAGACAGTGCACTATAGACCCCCTGAGGAACAGTTCCACTCATTCTCTACTATAGGAGAGGAAGAATTGTATAAACTTGTTAAATCATCTAAACCAACAACATGTATGTTAGACCCTATACCATCTAAGCTCCTAAAAGAGGTGCTTCCAGAAGTCATAGATCCTCTTCTGACTATTATTAATTCCTCATTGTCATTAGGATATGTCCCCAAAACCTTCAAACTGGCTGTTATTAAGCCTCTCATCAAAAAACCATAACTTGACCCCAAAGAACTAGTTAATTATAGACCAATCTCGAATCTCCCTTTTCTGTCCAAGATACTAGAAAAGGTGGTATCCTTACAATTATATTCCTTCCTAGAGAAAAATGGTATATGTGAGGATTTCCAGTCAGGATTTAGACCATATCATAGTACAGAGATTGCTCTCCTTAGAGTTACAAATGATCTGCTCTTATTAGTCTATTACTTTAATTGGATCTTAGTGCTGCGTTTGACACAATTGACCACAACATTCTTTTGCATAGACTTGAACACTTTGTTGGCATTAATGGAAGTGCATTAGCATGGTTTAAATCGTACTTATATGACCGCCATCAGTTCATAGCAGTGAATGACGAGGTATCATATCGATCACAAGTGCAGTATGGAGTACCTCAAGGCTCAGTACTAGGGCCGCTTCTCTTCACGCTTTATATGTTACCCTTGGGAGATATCATCAGGAAACATAGTGTTAGCTTTCACTGTTATGCATTTTGATACTCGGCTCTATATTTCTTTGCGGCCCGGTGAAACACACCAATTTGAAAAACTAATGGAATGCATCTTTCCTTAGAAAGCCACGTTTCTTGCATTTGTAAAACTGCATTTTTCCATCTCAAAAAAATAACGGCCTATGCTCTCAATGTCAAATGCAGAAATGTTAATCCAGGCATTTATGACCTCGAGGTTAGATTATTGTAATTTTTTATTGGGTGGTTGTTCTGCACGCTTAGTAAACAAACTACAGCTAGTCCAAAATGCAGCAGCAAGAGTTCTTACTAGAACCAGGAAGTATGACCATATTAGCCCGGTCCTGTCAACACTGCACTGGCTCCCTATCAAACATCGTATAGATATTAAAATATTGCTTATTACTTATAAAGCCCTGAATGGTTTAGCACCTCAGTATTTGAATGAGCTCCTTTTACATTATAATCCTCTACGTCCGCTACGTTCTCAAAACTCAGGCAATTTGATAATACCTAGAATATTAAAATCAACTGCGGGCGGCAGATCCTTTTCCTATTTGGCGCCTAAACTCTGGAATAACCTACCTAACATTGTTCGGGAGGCAGACACACTCTTGTAGTTTAAATCTAGATTAAAGACCCATCTCTTTAACCTGGCTTACACATAACATACTAATATGCTTTTATATCCAAATCCATTAAAGGATTTTTAGGCTGCATTAATTAGGTAAACCAGAACCGGGAACACTTCCCATAACATGTACTTGCTACATCATTAGAAGAATGGCATCTACGTTAATATTTGTCTGTTTCTCTCTTATTCGGAGGTCACCGTAGCCACCAGATCCAGTCTGTATGCCATGGTATAACAGTAATACTCACTCTCAAGAAAGAAACTCATAGTCTTGAGTGCAAATGGAGAAAAATGAACTTGGAAGATTTTAGAATTGTGTGGAAAAACAGTATGTCCAGCTATAGACAGGCCCTAAAAACTGCCAGGGCCAAAACAATCCAAGGTTTTTATTTAGCACAGCGGCTAAATTAAAAAAGAACCAGACACCATCTGATTTAAATATTCCATCAAAGTTTAAAGGCCATGGTGCAGGTTTTTTTTTTTTTTTTTTTTTACACTTTTCTAGTTGGTAATAAACATTTAAACAGTTATCCATTGTATTTGATGTTGTAAAGTATTACAAAAAAGAAATATAATAAGGAAAAGTAGGTGATATTTTAGCGGTTAGCGATGATTCTTATTTCTCCCGCATGCATTCCATGACGTCACATGAGGCACTAGCTAGCAGACGAAAGCCCGCCATTGAGAGAGAGTGAGACGAGTAGTGAGAGTAGCAGCTAGTGAAAGAGTGACAGTGTCAGATATATAAGTAAATAGACAGATATAGAGATAGATAGACAGACAGACAGACAGACAGACAGATAGATAGATAGATAGATAGAATAACATAACATAAAATAGATAGATAGTGAGAGATAGCATAGCATAGCATAACAGATAGCTTAGAGAAAGAGTAGATAATAAATAGATAAAATGGTGTATCGCTGTGTTTGTGCCGGGTGCAAGAACTCCAGCAAAACTGGACATAGGGTCCATTGTTTCCCTAAGGACAAAGGGATCTTCCGAAGCTGGGTTCAATTTGTCAAGATTAGGCGGGCAGATTTTTCAGCTAGCTCTGTCACCGCCTACTCGAGAATATGCAGCGCGCATTTCAACGAGGAGGATTACCACTCAGGGGACGCCAAGATGGTCGCACTTGGTTTAAAGAATGAGAAAATTCCTACCGCCGTGCCGTCTGTGAATCCAAACCTCTCTGCTTGCCCTGTCCCGAGGTCAAGAGACACCACCGTCTGCCGCAAGCGAGCTATTGCCACGGTAAGCATCATGCTAACGTTAATGTTTACAAGTTGCGTGTTAGCTAGCTCTGTGTGTATGTTCCCTTTGACACAGCCTCCACTACAAACAAGATCACTCAGACGTTAGAAGAGCATATTTCGTGATTCACGAATATGAGCCAAAACCAAATTGCCCTGTAGTAAATGTCCATATCGTCATGAAAGCTTCATGGCTAGTGTTTGGATCAGTGGTGATGATCATCAAGCGGCTTTCACAATAGTGTGTTTGCGTTTTGTGTTAGTCTGCTACGGTTCTCTTTCACATATATTTGACCGTGACCGTGTCGCCAGGGCTGTAGTGGGGACTAAACGCAAGTAAACGCAGTTTACCCACCGCTGAAATGTCAGAAACAGTTTATCCACTTCTCACTTCAGAGTTTAGCTACCTCTCAGTAAATTCACTACCTCATAGAGTTTATGCACCACATATACTCTAGACATCTATTACCACTAGTATTGGTGTAAACATTTAACAGTAACCTTCAACATCATCAAATATGTTCTGAATGTCTTTTATGTATTTTTTAAAACATTGAGTAGCGCATATCAGGGTCCACTGTACTGTAATCTAAGTTTTTTCTCTTGTGTACCCTCTTAGCCTTTTTCTCACCCACTCACAGTTTTGATTTTGGTACAGCTGTGCCATAGGTTATTGTTTCCACTGGGAAACTAGTTGTAGCACACACGTCCCAATTTATTGATGAACTTATGCAATGACTGGGAATATTTACTTATCGTCTTGGCATTTCAAAGATGATAAGTAAATAATTCTTAGTACTTCCAAGTTGAAAATAAATGATTAAATGTTTCCATGTACCCCTGCAATGTGCTTGTGTACCCTTGGTTGCTAATCACTGATCTAAGTATTCATAGTGTACCCACCTCTTATTTCACCACTACACCCTTGCATTTCGCTGACCCCTTTTTTATATTTGTTTTCGCAAGATGTTGACAGACGTCTCACAGCAGGAGACCGTGGACAGTGTAGACACTGTGGAGAGTGTCGATACTGGGGATCAGCCCTTGCCCTCCTCCACTTCTGACGCTGAGACACAGTGTTATCTGAAGCCCCCCCGATGGTCTCACGATAAATCTTGGGTATTTTAAGGGGTAGATATTCTGTCTAAAACATTGCCAGTATCTATGCAAGCAGGACATTTCCATACACATTGATTAAATTAATACATAGCCTACACCAAAACATAGCCGCTTAGATTTGCCATAATTGTCACATGTCTGGGTATGTTTACTGCCTCTCCACAGCTGTGCAGGTTAACCTGAAGCCCAAGATGGTCAGTGTGGGCACACAGACGTCATTTAGCCCACAAACCTCCACTCCCCTCGCTAGTCCAGAACAGACAGATGAAGATGATAATGCCTCTGTCATCAGTGAATTATCATGGGCGCCCGAAGAGCCGATGCATGAGGAGGATGAGGAGGACTTGTTTGATGAGGAGCCACCTTACACTTGTGACCCCCACCACAAGTGAGATAATTTAAAACCAATATATACCATTTTGAATGCTCTGCATGCTGCATGTTTTGTTTTTTCTTTGTGTGCTGTTGCTTTGGTTTTACTTTGCACAAAATTACTTTTTTTCGTCTTTGTGGCAATAATTGTCGCTGTACCCCATTCAAGGGGTCCTGCATGCTGCATGTCTGCTCCTCTGTCTGTTATTTGCATGGAATTTGTTGTATGTAATTAAAAATAATTTACCAATCATTTTACCTGTGCCTTGTCAACCTCTGTGTGCGGTGTTGTCTGGGCTCACTGTGTGTCTGCTTGATGTGCTTTTGCATGCATCACTGTGTGTGCGTGTGTGTGGGGTGGGGGGCTCACTGTGTGTCTGCTTGATGTGCTTTTGCATGCATCACTGTGTGTGTGTGTGTGTGTGTGTGTGTATGTGTGTGAAAGAGAAAGATCAGTTGACCCTCAGGTAAGACCACAATATTGCAGGCAAAAGAAACAATGTGCAAACGTTTCAGTTCTAGCCCTTCATCAGTGTTCCTTGTAGGTTTTGTGCCTAACCATTTTTTTTATATAGATTTGTTTACTTCCAACCTGTGTCTTTGTTCAGTAAATGTTTAAATGTTCAGTAACCATTACAAGAAATGCCAAATAAACAGTTTTTTCTTATCAAAATCCGTGTGTTCTGTGTACTTTATAACATTTTAAGGGTAATTGGGTGATCACAACAGAATAAGCAATTATTTTTATTCATTTTCATCCAAACGAGGCCATTGAAAGCCCTGATAGGTCTGGTCACCACTTTGGAATTTTTGTCTGATGGTTGAAACCACACAAGAGGGTATAGGCTTCCTTATACTCCTGCCTAAAACTCCATAAGCCCATCGTATAGCCTGTCTGTACGCAGTGTACCGGTATTGCCTAGGAATAAGTAGGAAAGATTTTTAAGTTTAAAACTCTGTAAGTAAGTTGTAAACGTCATTTTAAGCCTGTCTCTTATGCATGTTTATTGTGTATGCAACACATCTCCTGACACCAATTAGCTGTTGTTCAAAGGACTCAGTGTAAAAAGATTGGTAAAGTAAACATAAACCATGAACATACTCGTGCGTGCTGGCTTGAAGGGGACCATGATCCTGCCTGAAGTGTGAGTATGCTATGTGTAGCACAAACGGATTCAGGCAGCATGCCTCAAATCCAGGATGCTGCGTAAGGCACGTTACATCTGCTTAGCACTATCAACAATAATCACACTGAAGACATGACCAGCCTACTCGGCGTCAGATACGTTTGCAAACAACATTTTCACCGGAGAAAGAGGTAAAAGCTTATAAATAAACACTAGGTGATTATTCAATGTAATTATTAAATGTAATATGCCTTCTATTTATAGATCGTCTGACTAAGTTTACTTATCTGAGCCAACGACATAATCACTCTCACTAGATATAAAGAGAACGTTGACTTTCACTCGATGCTATTCACTGAACGCAAAAAGAAGTTTGTTGTATGCACTGCTGTTCATAGACTACTATCTCCAGTCATTGCTGGGTTTCTAAATGGTAGCAACTCTCCAGTCATTCTCCTCTAACCATGCATTTATTTGTCTTTGACGGCCATCGGCTCTCGGTATTTCCTCATTCGCCCTCTCACGTCTAAACGGTTCGAAATTATATGGCTGTGGGCCATCATAAATGTTAACTGTGGGTCTTGCCACCTCTTCCTCATCCCAGTTAGACGCCATAGTCAGTGTTAGAACTAGTTCTAGTAGCTGAGCAAGGCTGAGGAGGCTACGTTCCACCACGGCTGCCTCATGTGACGTCATCGCCGAATTGCGTAAAAAATAACCGTTACTAACCAAAAACTACAAAAACTGGACTTTAACACCATTTTGGAGACATTTCTAACTTTATATACATATCTTGACTGCTTTATGTACCCATTAATCGACAGTGGTGTTTAACCTGCACCATGGCCTTTAATAGTAATGACTTTATGAATTTCTTCACTGATAAAATAGATAACATCAAAAATGTAATAACAAATGTAGATTCTACAGCGTCTAACACTTAGATAAAGAAAAAGATAAACTGCAGTGCTTTACAAATATAGGACAGGAAGAGCTAAATAAACTTATCACTGCATCTAAGCCAACAACATGTTTATTAGATCCTGTACCCACTAAATTACTGAAAGAGTTGTTACCTGTAGCCTAAGAACCGATTCTCAATATTATTAACTCGTCGTTATCTTTAAGTCACGTCCCAAAACCATTCAAGCTGGCGGTTATTAAGCCTCTTCTTAAGAAACCACAACTAGATCCTAGTGAACTGGCAAATTATAGGCCCATTTCAAATTTTCCATTTATGTCTAAAATTGTAGAAAAAGTTGTGCCTGCTCAACTGTGCTCCTTCCTGCAAAAAAATTCTCTGTATGAAGAATTTTCAGGTTTCAGGCCCCACCATAGCACAGAAACTACACTTGTTAAAATTACAAATGACTTGCTTCTTGCGTCAGATCAAAGCTGCATCTCATTGCTAGTTTTACTTGATCTTAGTGCTGCGTTTGACACCAATAGATCATGACATACAGGTATTCAAGGGCAGGCTCTAAGATGGTTTAGATCAGGGGTGCCCAACCCTGCTCCGGGCGATCGACTGTCCTGCAAAGTTTGGCTCCAACCCTAACCAAACACACCTGCCTTTAAGTGAGCCTGAATACCTTAATTAGTTGCTTCAGGTGTGTTTGATTAGGATTGGAGCTAAACTTTGAAGGACAGTCGATCGCCAGGAGCAGGGTTGGGTACCCCTGGTTTAGATCCTACCTGTCCGATCACTACCATTTTGTTTATTTAAATGGGGAGTCATTTATCACCAGTAAAATATGGAGTGCCACAAGGATCTGTCCTAGGACCTCTTCTATTTTCAATATACATGTTGCCCCTTGGTAATATTATTAGAAAATATGGGATTGGTTTCCACTGTTATGCTGATGATACTCAACTATATATCTCAACGAGACCAGATGAAACTTCTAAATTACCTACAGTAAGCTAACAGAGTGTGTTAAAAATATTAAAGTTTGGATGACCCTGGCATGTTCCAGTGGCCTAAGTCAGGTATTAGATATTTAGGAATTCTATTTCCCCCAAATTTCAATGACTTAGTAAGAGTTAATTTCGACCCCTTAATGAGGAAGATTTCCTGTGATATAGATAGAGGGGCGACACTCCATATGTCAATGGCTGGAAAAGTCAATGTAATTAAAATGAGTTGTACGCCAAAATTGAATTATTTATTACAGTCTTTACCAATACAAGTACCGCTTTACTATTTTAAACAGTTTGACAGAATATGTAAGATTTTTATTTGGAATGGTAAGCGTCCTCTAATAAGTTGCAGAGACCTGTCGAGAAAGGTGGCTTAGGCCTGCCCAATGTTTTATTTTATTATTATGCTTTCAGTCTCAGACACCTGGCTCATTGGTCACTGCCGCCTGAGCGAGCCCCCCCGTGGTATACAATTGAACAATCTGTATTGTCTTCGATCTCATTGTTGCAGTGTCTGTCCATCAAACTGGATATCGAGGTGAAAAAACATCCTATTATTTCACATCTGCATACAGTTTGGGTAAAGATTTCCCGTCTGCGTAGCTCTGACCCTTACCCGAATGCTTGTTCCTAAACTGTGTATTAATAAAGTCCCCTTCCTATGGAGGGAATGGATTGAGAAAAGTGTCGTTATATTAAGTGACCTTTATGAAAATGGTAGTTTGAAGTCATTTGAACAGTTACGTCAGCAGTATGGTATATCTAGATCGGTATTTACAGTTACGACATTTACTTTGTACTACTTTTGGTTCTATTACACAGCTTTCTAAGTCAGCAAACATTCATTGTATGATAATGTCAGTATATGGGAAGGGTCATGAAGCATCAACATACTACTCCTAGCTGATTCAAAATCATGGTGATGGAGCGTTATTAGCTCTTAAGAAAATTTGGGAAAGAGACTTGAATTTAACATTTGATGATGAGGAGTGGTTAAAAGTTTTAAAAAATGTCAAAACGGCATCTAGGGGTGCAAAAATAAGCCTTATACAGTTTAAGATGTATACAGTTTAAGTGCACCGTTTTTACTGGTTCCCTTCCAGACTGTTCAGGCTTGGGTTAAAAGATACACCATATTGCTGGAGATGTAAGACTGAGGATGGAGACTTAACTCATACCCTCTGGTCCTGTACAAAAATTCAGGATTTCTGGAAAAGGGTTCATGAACACATTTGCACCGTTTTAGATACTCCGATTTCATTATGCCCTTATTTTATAAGAAATGGTCTAGATATTTTTCTTATCTGGAAATGGGGCAATAATAATTTTGGGAGAGAAACATGTTCACATGCTGTTTTTATTTTTATTTATTTTGTATTATTACTAGTACTATTATTCTCCTTTTTTCACCATTATATGTTGGAAGTTATACGTATTGTATTATATTGTATAGCCAAGTGACCTCAAGCTGTAGTGGGGATTTTTTGTGTGGGGGGGGGTTGTTGATATTGGGGTGAAAATTTTGATTTGTACAGATGCATTATGTGGTATTCTGTAAAGTGATTGAAAATCAATAAAAAAAAGTTAAATCACAAAAAAAAAAACGTTTGGATGACCAATAATTTTCTCCTATTAAATTCGGATAGGACAGAGATATTACTTATTGGACCAAAAAAAAAAAAAAACACACAGAACACAGAATCTAGTAGACTACAGTTTGCAACTAGACGGATGTACTGTTACTACCTCTACAGTCAAATTCTTGGTGTTATATTAGACAGCAACTTGTCTTTTGAAAACCATATTTCCCATGTTACAAAAAAAGCATTCTTCCATCTTAGAAACATTGCCAAGCTACGAAACATGTTACTGGTTTCTGATGCAGAAAAGCTAGTTCATGCATTCGTGACCTCTAGACTGGACTATTGTAATGCACTGCTAGGTGGTTGTCCTACATTTTCAATAAACAAGCTACAGGCAGTCCAAAAAGCAGTGGCTAGAGTCCTTACCAAGTCAAGAAAATATGATCATTTTACCCCAATTTTACAGTCTCTGCACTGGCTACCTATTAAGTTCCATATCAGTTACAAATTATTATTACTTACCTATAAAGCTAAATGGTTTAGCTCCTGCGTACCTAACTAGCCTTATACCACGCTACAATCCATCATGCTCCCTAAGGTCACAAAATGCTGGACTTTTGGTAGTTCCTAGGACAGCAAAGTACACTAAAGGAGGTAGACAGTTTCGCATTTGGTTCCCAAACTCTGGAATAGCCTTCCTCATAATGTTTGGGGTTCAGACACACTCTCTCTGTTTAAATATAGATTAAAAACACATCTCTTTTGCCAAGCATTCAAATAATGCATCTCATAATTTTTGACTGCAGTTGTATCTGATCAAATGCGCATTATTATTCTTTAGCTTGGGTTAAACTAATTAATTTTACTTTGTTGGATCAGCAGCTATGCTAATGATGTCTCTATTTTGTTTCTATGTTTTGCCACGGGATGTAATAAAAGCTCCAGTCTGGATCCAGAACACCTGAGAAGAGATGATGCTGACCCTTCAGAGGACCTCAGATGATGCTAACCCTGAATCAACAAACATAACTAACAAATATTGCTACAAGTGTGACTGCATCATATAATAATTGCTGTTTATAATGTTGATCGTCTGGCTGACTACGTCTTGTATTAATTTTTCTGAAAAATCCTGTCATACGCGCACAAACTGACAGTCACCACTTATAAGCTACTACTAAATATTTTAGAAACTTAATTTTCTGTAAAGTTGCTTTGCTATGATTTGTATCATAAAAAGTGCTATACAAATAAACTTGAATTGAAACTTAAATCACTGTAGCGCCATTTTGGAGATTCTGAGCTGAACGCAGGCAGCGTATGCTCTTCTGAGTCAGCTGCGCTGTTTGAACAGTTGAATTTAGTGTACGCCATGACCAATTCTTTTTTTCTAACTTTGGTAATGGTGACATTTACATGTAAAGTAGTTGTATTTGTTTTTTTTGTTTTCTGTCCTGACAGTGACTTTTTGTATTTAATTAATAAATAGGATAAGTAAAAAAAAAAAAACTGTTTCTTTGTATTTATTTTAAACTTCTTGTCAGTATTGAGCTCATGTGGGTAGGGAACTTTTTAATGTGTGTGTATGACTGACCATCAGCCACCAGCTGTACGCATGTTACAACTTAGCCTAGAGAGAAAAAATTGTGAATAAACATACTTTCTTTTTTAGCGCTTCTTCAAACACCCCAGGTACAGCGCATCTGTGTGCTTCGTTCCATGTTGTGCATATCAAATGAAATCAGTAATAATAAATAAATGGCAATTCTTTTGCCATTCTTTTTCTTTTTTTAAGTATTGATACTTACATTATATTCAAATTAGTTTCTGAATGTTATTTACATATAAAAATAGCATATCTATAGGCTAATGTTCAATTCAAGTTTAAGCATTGCTTAATGGAAATGGAAAATAATTTTTACTTTTAGTTACATGAGGCAAAAGAAGTTACAATGAATGATAAATTGAAATTCACAATATTAAAGCAAGTTCTGCTTGTGTATTTGAAGGATTCTATTGGATTATTTAGGGTAAAAAACAAACTATTAACTACATCCTGCCTTATGAACAACTGAATAATGCATAGATTTAGTTACAAACTAGCCAGTACTTAGTCTCTAGAGTGGACTTAACGTTCTAATTTAAGTCAGAACTTACAAATGGCTCGTGCAACCCTACCCTGAAGTGTAACACCCATCAGTAGCGGACTGCAAACGCGTCCTGAGTGAAAGCACAATGAGTCCGTGCTGCTTCAGAACCACATACGTAACGCACTCGGACTGCAGACGCACTGCAGACGGATTATATGTGAAACAGGCGTAAATGAAAACTCTGGAAGCACATTTGTAAGTACAGATCAGTGAAAGAAAGAGGTTAAAAACAGTTAGCAAAACATGCAGGGTATTAAAAAAAAAAAAAGATTTTGCCTGTGATTTATTTTTCAGTTTCAAATACATTTTTCTCAGTTTCAATTTATATTTTCATAAATTATATTCATTTTTATTGGCACAAAAGTAATTCCATACTGCCCTGCCCTCCTAAAATCTCATCTTGTTCAGTAAATAAGAAAATAGGTTAATGGTATTCTTAGTAACACTTTCAGTGATTGTGATTAACTTTAATAAATTAAAGATACATTTCTAGAATATTAAAAATAAGGAAAAGCCCTGCGTCCAGGTCCAAATTAAGGTATAAATGTCAATCACTATGAGCAATTTCACGAGTTTGCCATTCTCCAGACCAGTGAATTATATTATTCTATTAGTCTTACAAATACAGATAAAACTTCAACAGGTGTACAGATGTCAAATGTCTATAGACGGTTGACGGTTAAATAACATTAGTGTCCCAAAGACTGTTAATCATAACATAAGACTGAATCTCTTCTACAGCTGCAAGAAACATTCCTTCACACTAACAGCTCTAATGTCCTTTTGGTCACTGGTCGAGTGAGACTTTATGCCAGCAGTGTGCACACTCAAGAGTTAATTTGTGCAACAAAACGCAGTTTAAGTATAAATGCACAGAATTTAACTTATTAACCAGCGCATAGTAATCCCATTTAACGCTAACAGGTCGAATATTTCACCGTTAAGGTGTTTCTTTTCGTCTGCTCACAGCAGAGACCGTGGCCTGTAAACGCACCGGTGTTTCGTGTGAACTCCAACGGGCAGCAGCGCTCCTGAGCGGGTTAATTCAGCTCAGTCACCCGGCCTGCGCCTCATTATCTCGCACTAGCACGTTAGCATGTTCGTTACGCGAGGTTCCTTTGAGAGAACCAACACAGGCACTCGCTTCTCGTACGCGAGCCTCTGAATTTAACTGTGAATGGACGTGCAGGGTCGCGGTGGTTCGGGATTTCGTTAACAGTTCACTCACCGTGTCCCGCCGCTCTGCCGCGCGCTCAGACCTCGGTAACTCTCGCGGATGCAAACATCAATTGCAGCGCGCGGAAGGCTGGCCTGTCTGACACTTTACATGCATGAACGGGTTAAAGAGACATCGTTAATGGAAAGTAGCTACTTTTTTATGATAAATAATTCTAAAATATGTAATCTAAATTCTTTGGCGAGTTCAATATGCTATGAAGCCATTTAAAAAGAATCCTTGTTTATTAATTTTGAACAAGTGGAAAAGTGATGCTATATGAGATAAAATTTGACTTTGTTAAATGAAAAGCTTTATCAACAAACTGTAAATTTGGTAATATTTGACAGTAAATTAGGCTATGCTACACTGATATTTATATAGGTCAACGGTAAGGGAAAGTTCCTTATTGAGTTTGCAACTGACAGACACAAACATATGCTACATGTTATATTTTTGGCCACTTACACCACAAATGCTCTGCAACAGTGTCAAAGTTGAATGCAGCAGAGCAACTGATCTGCCCCCCAGGAAATGGTGAACTGAGGTGAATTTGGTCATCAGAGTGATGGATGGCTAAAGTTACTAGCAAACTTTTTACTTTTTTTCTTATTTTTGTTTCTGAGTCATGTGATCACAGTAATATACAGTTGAATGGATTAGAGAAAAACTGTCTTCTTTAGGTGGATCATCCAAACTATAGACTACCACTGTTTCTTCACAACAGCCATCATACCCAGCCTGACAGAGAGAAAAAGATAACGAGTTCACACACAGTAAAGATTTAACACTAAGTGCATTTTAAAGATATTTAACTTTTACGACATTCAAAGCTAAAAACTCAAATTTCCATGCAATGATGATCATTTTTATTGTCATTTTTCTTTTGATACATTTATCAGATTTTTTAGATGGAAATTTTTCTTGCTGCCACACAGAGAGGTTTTCATGCCTGGTTGAAGTCTGGTGGATCTTGAGTGGTATCTTCAGTGGTGTGAGGTTTCAAAGCACCAACGTGTGAATAATATAAATATGAATAATATAAATTGTTAGATTTAATTTATCATTAAAATGACAAAATGAATTATACAAAGACCTAGGGAAAATTAGACATTACTGAAGAATGACGTTTGGAAGCATCATGGAAACATGGTAAAAAAAATGCTTGAGTTTTTTATTTTTATTTAATACTATCAACACTCTTTTGGGTTTGTGAAACCAATGCACTGATGCTGTTCAAGTCTTAATGTGTGTTTGTAATCTTACATCTGGACTTTGCATCTGATTTTCTCCTGTAAATAACCACTAAAACCACAAGGATCCAGAAGACCAGGAATGACCAAACACCTGCACAAACTACTGTCACAACGACTGGAATAAAAAACAAGATCATATAATTAAACAATATTTCAGTTTTTCTTGCAATGTGAGTGCATTGATCAAATCAGAGAGTGTACAATAAAATAAAAAATAATAATTACTGTTACCAGAGTCTTTATCCAGTGTTGTAGATCCATTTGACTGGACTGTTGATGATGTTGGTGAGAGCTGCTCTTATGAATCAGATTTATCTGAAAGAGAGACTGAGAAAAAAAAGAGAGAACCACATATGATAATAAATACAAAATTTCCTTACTAAATTGAATACATTTTCATAAATCATAAGTACTGTTGTAAAACTGATTATTAATTTGCTGACTGGATGTATCTGTAGAGGTAAGTGTTGTTGTCCATATATGTGTTATTTGTGTGTTTTCAGGGGTGTGTGTAGATCTGTTCACAGGAGCTGCTGAGAATAAAACAGAAAAAAGGGAATTTGACATTTTTGTGAAATTTTTAAATGGGAAGATAAATGTATATGCTATGTTATTCACAAACTGTTTGCATAAATACCCACCTGGACGGACAGACAGATGAACTTTATTCTTTGTATCACTGAACCATTGATCAATTCCACAGTAATAAACACCAGAGTCTGTGAGTCTGAGATGTCTGATGATTACAGAAAAGAACCGTGCACTCACAGTATTAATCAAAGAGTATCTTCCATCTGAGATGACCTGATCAGTCTTTGCACTTTTAATCATAACATCATTAGAGTAACAGGGATGACGACAAAAGTACTTGGGTGTATATTTATTGTCATTTCGATATGAACATCTGATCTCCACCGATTCACCCACTGTTCCCTCATAAACATTTCCAGACTTCATCAACACACCGGTCAAAACTACGTAGAGAAAACACAGTCAGTTTTCAGTTGGGTTAAACACTTACAGAAAAATAATTTAATACATTTTGACCCATTAAAATTTCAAAAACAGAAACAATCATCAGACAACAAAATCCAAAAGAGTTCTCAAAAAATCTTCAAACGCAGTTGCATTATGTGTTTTATATTGATGGATGGGATGCTCATCTGTAAATTTCTAAATATAACTTATAGATCATCATATTGTTATGCAAAATAAATCCATTATAATCAATATTTGGTATGTCTATCAAACAGAAAATATTATGGAAATGAATGGAAAATGGAAAGAAATGGAAAAATAAAACATTTTACCTTTGAAAAGACACAGAATCTTCATAAGAGTTTTCATTCTCCCTGATATAATCTCCATCTTAATACATCCGTATATAGGATTTATAAAGAAACTATAAACAAACAATAAACTGTGACGCTCAGTAGAAGTTTTCTGCTTGCTGTTTCTCACACTGCAGCTGGCAGATGAACTGAAAGAGAGAGAGAGAGAGAGAGAGAGAGAGAGAGAGAGAGAGAGAGAGAGAAACCTCTGTATGTTGTTAGAGGCAAGAGAGAGCGAGAGCGAGCGACTATACGCAAAAACCAGATGCAGTCAAACATAATATTGCACAGCACACAATTCTGAAATCAACACAAAACAAAGACTTAAAAGTGCAGTGTGTTCTGTGATTAATTGCAGCTTCTTCCAGAGATATGGTTGATAAAACCCTGTGAAGAGGAACAGCCTCAGTATTGTAACACCTAAACTATTTCAGTGTCTTCACACTAACTAAACTCAGACAAGCACTGCTAACACCCAACACTTCTTTTAAAAACATTTCTGTGTCAAAGCAACAAATGTGATCCTGGACCACAAATCCAGCCTTAAGTGCATATTTTGTTGTTGTTTTTTTTGCAAAATTTAGTAAATAAGCTTTTTAATGATGTATGGTTTGTTAGGGTAGGACAATATTTGGTCGAGTTACAACTATTTGAATATCTGGAATCTGAGGGTGCAAACAAGTTGTCCAAATGAAGTTCTTAGCTATGCATATTACTAATCAAAAATTAAGTTTTGATATATTTATGATATATATATATAATGTACAGCGCTCTCTTCCACCTTCAGTACCCATGGGTGAAGTGCCCATGAGCAAGGTACTAAACCCCCAATTGCTCCCCGGGCACTGGAAAAAGTAGCTGCCCACAGCTCTGGGTGTGTGTTCATGGTGTGTGTGTTACCTACTCACTGCTGTGTCTGTGCACTTGGATGGGTTAAATGCAGAGCACCAATTCCGAGTATGGGTTACTAACTGGCAAAAAAAATAAAAAAAATAAAAAAAACATCTTTACTTAATATCCTAATGATTTTTGGCATAAAAATCTATATATTTTTTTATAGTTATTAGCATGAAGCCATTCTCTCTTCTTCTTGAAGAAAATTATTTTTATTTGTTTAATATAGAGATGCTTGGGCAAAAGGAAGTCTTATAATATTATTACAAACCATCTGGCTAAAATGAGAAAACGTTATAAGAAAAAAGATTTACTACTTTAATCCCATCTTCAGTTAAGTCAGACAGACAAAAGAAAAACTGTTACATAAATACCCAAACAATATATAGCCCTTTTTTTCTTTTCTTTTTTTTGCCAGCTTTGCAGTTTAATTTCATAGCATGGCCAATGTGTTAACAACAGGATGTTTGCAGGAGGGTTTTATCATGCTGATCAGATACACAATCTCATGTCAACAGGGTTTTTCGAGTGGCATCTTTGATGAGAGAATGACACCGACAGTCATTTGTCCTCAGTGGTGTGTGATACGTGAATACAAACCTTTCACATCATTCTGAGGTGCAGGATCACAATGCTGCACGGTGGAATATATAATAGAAGAATCGCCATTTCTAGCTGGACCAGCCGGACTGTTCTCCGCAACAATTTCATCATAGAGGTGATGAACATCATATACAGTCTGAGAGACCTGATGAAAGACAAAGAGACATAAGTGTTGACATACCAAAACATATTTAGCAAATTCAGTGTACAGCCAACATGTTTACCATAATCATATTAAACAACTAGCTTTACTACAACAAAGCAAATGTGTTCATGTATATAATCTTGATCAGTTCATACAGTTTGCAATCATATATGCTGATAATTTAGGGTAAAAGTATGTATAAAGAGCAGATGTTTTTATACCTGGTTGAGATCTGGTGAATCCTGAACTGGATTTTCAGGGAGAGAAAAATGAAAAATGACCATAAACATGATGATACTGTAAAACCCAGTCACGGTGACTTAAATTGCAACAGTGATCTGAAGAAAATAAGACATGATATCATGGCTAAATAGCCATCAGTCACACATGCTCAATATTTTATTTTTTAAAACTGACGCAATGGGGATTTTTTGATAACTTATTATTTGAAATATTTGATAGTCTTTCATGAAACTATCAACTCATTATTGAGTGTGTGCGGTCTTACATCTGGACTTTAATTCTGATCTTTTCCTGCAGAGAGACACTAACGCCACAAGAACCCCAAACACCAGCAGCACCAGAACACCTGCACACACCACAGGTATGCTGACTGAGATAAAAAGAGAAAAGAATAATCATTAAATATTCGAATATGTTAACAATGTTATACAATGCTGCAAACATATTATAACTGTCGTGTTAAAATACACGCAAAAAATAACTCCGTTACCGGAGTCTATTTCCAGTGGTGTAGATTCCTTTGACTGGACTGTTGATGATGTTGGTGAGAACTGCTCATATGAATCAGATTTATCTGAAAGAGAGACTGAGAAAAAAAGAGAGAATCACATATGATAATAAATACAAAATTTCCTTACTAAATTGAATACATTTTCATTTTTACAACCTAATTTATAAGTATTGTTGTGAAACTGATCATTAATTTGCTGACTGGATGTATCTGTAGAGGTGAGTGTTGTTGTCCATATATGTGTTATTTGTGTGTTTTCAGGGGTGTGTGTAGATCTGTTCACAGGAGCTGCTGAGAATAGAATAGAAAAAAGGGAATTTAACATTTTTGTGAAATTTTTCTTTGGGAAGATAAATGTATATGCTGTTATTCACAAACTGTTTGCATAAATACCCACCTGGACGGACAGACAGATGAACTTTATTCTTTGTATCACTGAACCATTTATCAATTCCACAGTAATAAACACCAGAGTCTGTGAGTCTGAGATGTCTGATGGTTACAGAAAAGAACCGTGCACTCACAGTATTAATCAAAGAGTATCTTCCATCTGAGACGACCTGATCAGTCTTTGCACTTTTAATCAGAACATGATTAGAGTAACAGGGATGACGACAAAAGTACTTGGGTATATATTTATAGTCTTCTCGATATGAACATCTGATCTCCACCGATTCACCCACTGTTCCCTCATAAACATTTCCAGTCTTCATCAACACACCGGTCAAAACTAGAGAAAACACAATTAAAAATGTCATTACTTCATACAGACAGACAGTATACAGACGGACATCAGATAACTACAACTGAAACAGTTGAGATGCACTCACATTCACATTAAAGAGATTAGTTTAAAACATTCTCTAATAACCAAAGTGACTGTCTTAAATGCTTTCTGAAGTGCTCACATAATTCAGGCAAGATCCAATTACACTGAAAAAAAAAATGTATTACATGAGTTTGTTTGTAAAACACTTATTTAACTTAATATTTATCATTAGGATATTTCACTTCAAAGGTCACAAAGTTCATGCATTTCCTGTTTTAACATGGCATAATGACCGCAGTACGAGCAGGAAAAAAAGTATTTACCTACAAAAACAGAGAGAATCTTTAGATGGACTTTCATTCTCCTCAATTTACGACATCCTCTTTAAGCAAAATACAGCATAAAATCACAATGATAACACAATAAAATCTGCATACTGTCTCTCACATGTTAGTTCAATCAGTTACTGGAAGAACAGTGCTTCTGAGAGAAAAAGAAAGGAAAGAGAGAGAGAGCGACTTACCCACGAAAGAAGGAACCAATGACCGTTCAGCGGTGGGACTTAGATGGCTGCAAGGGCAAACACATACTGTAGCAGTTTTCGGCTCAGGAAGGAAATGAAGGTAAACAGCAGTGGAGTTGACACTTTTTGTCACTGATGAATTTACAAGTACATATGTATTACTGCCATCGTTAATCTTGCAGAGACGGCGAGCTTGAGCGGGGAGTTCTTTGGCGTGAGTGAGCAGGAGTAAGTATTCTGATTAATTATTTTGTATAGTATTTTAAAATGTAACGCCAGTACGTCATATTAAGTTAATGCATACTATTAAGAAGTTATGTAAAATTATGTTCAAGAACTGATATGAATTCATACCCAATAGTTATTTAACCGGCCAGGGATCGAATATTTTATTTAAATATAATTAAATTTTTGATGCACATGATGTTGTATAACGTTAATGGGCACCGAATATAATCACAAAATGGCATTAACTGTTATCTACACATCTACATCGCAAGAGAAATGGACGAATCAGTCATATAAAAAAGTTATTCAGTAAATCGCTTGGACAAAAGCGTCTGCTTTGGCCTGTTAAATAACATATAGATAATAAATGGACAATAACGAATGTCACCAATAACATCTATAACTAATGGTTGCCCTTTTCATTTTTCTTTCCTCATAGGTACAAATACAAACTTTTCTTCTGCTAACACCAGAAAAAGAAGAAAGAAAAAAAACTAAAACCATGGCTAACTACGCTACCAACAAAGGTAAGTCTTATTAATATAGTATCATTTAGAATATATAGTATAAACTATGGAAAGCAACACTGTAAGAGAGAATATAATAATAAATTAACCCCAAATAATTTGTGTTTTATTGCATATTTGCATAGACTTTTTTTCTGTTTTGTTCGGATATAAATAAATCAATGGCCAGAGACAAGTTACTTGTGTGTTAAAAACTGTTTATTCATACTGACAAAACAGTGTTTTGATTGTGATTGCTGTATGCTGTTAACAGGTCCAGTGATTTGGATCACCGGGGGTAGCTACATTCGTCGTGGGGAAGAGAGGGCCAGAGAGACCGTCAGGGCCAATCTTGGCCTAGCGGCCAAGGTTTACTGGTTTGGCTGGGGTGGACTTCGATGGCACGGACTCCTTCCTTTCTTCTACCGGTCCCTCAGAGGAAGAGCAGCCCCGGATGTCCTGCTGATTCCCTGCGGCGGGAACGACTTGGGATGCAGGAAGAGCATCGATCTCGTCGCAGTGATGAAGCAGGATCTGCAACATCTCTATCGGCGTTTCCCTCAGATGACCATTGTGGTGTCTGACATCTAGTGTTGGGAAAGTTCACTTTCTACATGAACTAGTTCAAAGTTCAATTCACAAATTTTAAAATGAACTAGTTCAGTTCATAATTCAAACTACAAAATTTTGAACTAAAGTTCACAGTTCCAAAAATGAACTAGTTCATAGTTCTTTTTTTCCATACGTTGCTGCGAGCTATTATTTTTCAAAATTATTGCCACAGCCCATATAGAATCACAGACAGCAATTATTTTATCAGTTTTAACAATGAAGCTATGCGTCAGATTTCATCTTCATATCCAATTTTGAATCCTTATCCAACCAGGGTTTACATTAGCATTGAGGGGACAGCATTTCCCCATTGTTGCTTTAATGCTTTGTCTCCCATTCTCACCAACCTTGTTATAAACATCATAAAATTCTTTTAAATGATCATACGCCTTCTTGCTACATGCTGCTGTCGTTTGCTGTTTTTTTTTTTGATGACGCGTCACGCATGCGGTGGACGGCGGTGTGACACTGGTGGCTGGTGTTGCCAGATTGGGTGTTTTCCCGCTACATATTAAGACCCGTTTACGGTGTGTTTTAGCCGGGTTTTCGCCTGGAAGGCTCTATAGAAATCTGGCACCCTATTGAACGAAGTTAACCTGAGAGAGCGTGCCGTTCACAGACACCAGAATGAACGAGTTCACAGTAACGTTCATCAGGCATTAATACAGCACGTTCAGTTCACGTTCGCCCAAAATATGAACGAGTTCATGAACAATCGTTCAATGAACGCGTTCAGGCACAACACTGCTGACATCACCCAGAGACGTCGGTGAAGATCGGGCCTTCCGGGGAAAATTGACAAGTCCCGTAAATGGGTGAACAGTGTCATGGCTACCTTTGTCTTGGGAATGCAGGGGGGTATTGTGCATCACCCTCAAATTGTATTTAACAAGCCTCAACTGTTCCTAAGGGACGAAGTTCATTTATCACCTAGGGGTAATGATATTTTTTTAAATAATTTAGCTGAAGGCTTGAGAGTCTTAATCCAGAAGGGGTGATGCTGGATTAAAACTCTCAACATGTTTTTAACTTGAAACAGTTGAAGATTGTTAAATTGTTTTGGGGTTGTGTATGTGCCTTTTGTCTTTAGTTTAATACATGTTCACATTGGTAGACATAACACTGTTCAATAGTCACTGCTCTTTCTCCCCCCACCCTTCTTTCTCCCCTCCGTGCCATTCGTGTATCACCCTAGCCATCCACCCCATGGCCTCTCACTTTTCTTCCCCACGAGGAATGTAGCTAGAGAGGGGATCAGGATTTAAAAAAAAAAAGTATTACTTTTTTAAAAATGATTGAATATTTATTATCAAAACACACAGTAGACACTTCAAGTAGACATACTTTGACAGAAATGTCATGTGGTTTTATTACTTATGGTTTAGAACTTCGTAATGATACATATTCAGTCAGTAGCCTTCACAGTGAATATTGATAAGGGAGATGTCAAGACACCTTTAGATTACATTAGATTTATCTTTATTGTCAATGTGTAGAGTACAAGTACAGAGACAATTCAATGCAGTTAGTGTCTAACCAGAAGTGCAAAAAAAGTGTGGTATAGACGTAGTGTATTATAAACAGTAAATGACATGAATGTAGTATACAGTTAACCTAGTGGTACGGTTTACAGTAAGGAATAAGGATGTTCATTTCAAATTTATTTGTATAGCGCTTTGCACAATACATATTGTTTCAAAGCAGCTTTACAGAAAATGCATTTCAGAAATGTATTAATTTAGTGCATAACATATCGCCTTGAATGATGATCAGAAGTTTCCAAGGTCGAAGTATCACGGCTTTCCAGAAATAAGGGCTCAGACTAGCCAGGTGTATATAACGTTACGTTAAGTGCAAGCAAGCTGAAATCGAACGCTCAATGACGCATCAGAATAAACTCACATATGTCTGTGTGTGTGTGATTTTGGAAATCAAATCATATTGTATAGTAATAACATAATATAATGTAATAACATAATATAATATAATAATATTATAATAATTATATATCAAATAATATTATGCTATATATAATTACAATATGACATCTTACATTAAAACATTATAGGCCTGACAAAAGAAGTGGCTAAAATCGGCTTTTATTATTATTATCGACTCTGAAATTATAGCCTATTTTAGGATTGTAATCTATTGCCTTTCTGCAGTACTTAGTATATATAAACTTTATTACAGGCTCTAGACCCAACAACAAGACAAACAACATACCAGAAGGAATAGATACATAAACACATAAAAAAACATACTTTGATTCATGAGAGTCTTAACAGGCACCCATACCAATGTTTCCACAAATATGATTGATATCTAACCGAGCTGCACCAAGGGCTTGTTGGCATCATTATAATACAGTTTTGAGACTCATCAAGTCGGGACATGAACTTAAACATTAGGTTCCTCAAGAGAGCCTGTAAAGTGCTTAGCCCTGAGTCACAAAAGAGCTTACTTGCACTGCTACTCCTGGGCTTTTCTAGCAGTATCCTCAGGCAGTCATTATATGCTACCTGAAGTTTGCGCATGGTCTCCTTTTTGTAGTTGACCCACAATGGGGCTGCATACATAGGGGTGCAATATACACGAAACAATCTCACTTTTACACCATCAGAACAGTGATGGAATTTCCGGACTAACATGTTTGCTTGAACGTACAACATTCGTCTCTGCCTATACATATCTGCATCATCTTCCAACCTGTCAGTGATGATGTGCCCAAGATATTTTGTACAGTAAGATACACAGAGGGATTGTCCTGACAGGTAAAACATTGGAAAATGCAGCTTCTGATCCTCCTTGGTCCTACATATCAATACAACACTCTTTCTTGCATTGTACTTTATATCAAACTCAACCCCATACTCAGAGCATATATCTAATAGCTGCTGGAACCCAACAGTGCTGGGGGACATAATAGCCAAATCATCTGCATACATCAGATGGTTTAACAGAGTGTTCCCTATCAGACAACCTGTCTTACACTTCCCTAACTGTTTTGACAGGCTGTCCATGTATAGGTTGAACAGAGCTGGAGACAGAAGTCCCCCCTGCCGTACTCCATTGCCTACACTGAAGGGTGAGGATAGGCTGTTTCCCCATTTAACTTGCATATTTTGTTTGGCATACCAGTAAACCAGGATACGTATGATGCATCCAGGCACACCCCTAAGCTTGAGTTTGGTAAACAGCTTATGGTGATTTACCCTGTCAAATGCCTTGGAGGCATCAATAAACCCTAGAAATATTGTTATTATTATCCAAACTCCCTATTTTACCTGCCTTATCCTTAATGACTGGCACTAATGTGACTGTCAACATGGCGTCTGGCAGTATGCGGTGTTGGGGAGTAAATAGTTACATGTAACGGCGTTACGTAATTTAATTACAAAATTATTGTAACTGTAATTAGTTACAGTTACTACGAAAAAATGAGTAATTAAATTACAGTTACTTAGGAAATTTTTAACGATTACAAAGGGGATTACATTTGAATATTTACACACATCCACATACAGATGTAACTGATTTCTTTCCCAAATTGCGCTGACTATTCTGAGACATACCGCCCTAATAATTTCCGGGATGCGGAAATACAGTCTGGTTCATAGAATAAAAACGGAATGCCTAACGCGGACGGAATATGCCACATTTTGGATGACTAAATCAAAAGTAGGTCAGTACACTTGAATCAAAACATGACATGGACTAGTGTCTGTGAATATAAAGCCCCAAAAATGCAATAGCCTATAAGACTTGCACATTCTGCGTGTTGGAAATCAGGCGCGGACTGGACACCGGGAGAACCGGGACAATTCCCGGTGGCCTGGCAGCCGATTTTGCCCCACTATTTAATATCATTATTGTATAATTGCCTGCCGAATGTACTAAAGCGATCATTTGCGAATCCGCCATATGATAATTAAATCTCTAATAAGTAATGAATTGTTAGTCATGACTCGCGCGCTCTCCGCGCCTCCGCCAAACGGTTTGGATCAGACTCGGAGTAATCAATGCGAGAGAGAGAGAGAGAGAGAGAGAGAGAGAGAGAGAGAGAGAGAGAGAGAATAAAGTGCACTGTGGAAGCGCACAGCTGGAGCAGAGAAGCAGAACTATACTGTTCAGGGTTTCAGGTCAGTTTCATCTGTAAAGATGCTTTTTTGTCTTTTTTTTATTTTATTTTATTTAATCAAGCAGCAGCACGTTGCTCACCAGTCATCACTCAAAATACTATATAAAGGACATCATTATTATCTGTTGTAATATTACAGTAGTAATTTAGCTGAAAAAAATCCGATTTTTTTTATAGGTTTAGGGGGAGCTACGACAGACAACAACACAACCCTTACGAAAATTAACATTTTAATATTTAACTATAAATCCAGAGAAAATGGTTACTATTGTTTAAATGTGGTAACCAAAAATGTAAAATTATTTTACAAATAATAAATACAAATCCATTTGCAAAAAAAAAAAAAAAACAAGGTTATTTTACTTTTATATAGGCTAATAAAAGCAAGGTTAATTTTTGTAAGGGAAAAACATGACTCGTGTACAGTATTAGGATTTTTCTATAAAGATATTGTAGTATTGTAGAGTATTGTATTGTAAAGTATAGTTTTGTTCAATCTTGAGTATTAAAGTCACGAGAGATGGATAACAGGGCAAAATAAAGAGACTGGAGAGAAAAATGGAAGTGAAGGTGCAGTTCAGGAGAGAACTTTTAATTATTTAGCATGTCCCCAAATTAAAGATTTAAACCTTTTTTTTATGTCAGGTCCATACAAAAAAATAGTTTTGTCCATGAATTTGTTTGTATGAGTTTGAATTTTCCAGTCCGAATTTTTTTCCAGTCCGCCCCTCCTGTAAATTAATGGCAAAGACATGGTTTCATTTACTACACATAGGCCTACTGAAGCTCGCAGTGTTTTCAACCTCTGCTGCCTCAATATAGGAGTACACGAGCACATAAACATAATTTCTAGAACTGCTCTGTGTCACTTCATGTGCATTTTACTTATTTTGAGAAAACTATCACCATATACAAAGAGACAGCAGTTTAAAAAAAACACCAATGTTTCAGGAGTTTATTACACAGAATACGTCACATGCTTATTAGATAACTGTATTTAAGTTGATGTATATGCTTTTATTTATTATTCTTTAATTTAAAAAAAAAAGTAATCAAAAAGTACTCAAAAGTAATTAGTTACATTACTTTAATAAAGTAATTGAAAAAGTTACACTACTATTACATTTTAAACAGGGTAACTTGTAATCTGTAACCTATTACATTTCCAAAGTAACCTTCCCAACACTGGGTATGCCATGTGTCATCAGCCCTGTGAGGCAGATGGACAATAGAGCTGCTACCCTGGGGCTGGCTAACTTAAGGTGCTCCGCAGTGATGTTATCCTTGCCACTAGCTTTGTTATCAGCTAGTTGCTCTATAACATGATAAACCTCGCTAGGAGTAAAATGAATCACTTCCTCCTTTATCTTGCCCACACAATAAGGCTCACTTGTATTACAATTAAACAGAGCTGCGTAGTGCAGCCTCCACTGCTCTGCTGTATTGTCTCCACGAGATACCCCTTCAATGTGGCATGGCAGTACTGCTTTGGCCCTATTTGTAGCTTTTACCTCTCTCCAGAACTCAGTGACATTGTTACCAAGCAAATTTTCAGCCATAGAATGAGCTCTTAAGGCTTGCTCATGCTTCCCAACAAAGCGCACTGCATATTTGTATCTAGCATTTGTAAGTTTCTTATGCTCTAATTCTGGCCCCTGTCTGGGTCTACCAGCTATAACCCAGGCTCTATGAGCTGTCTTAGCGGCTTCTTGATGGGCAGCTACATACTTTGTCCAACCAGGCTTGGTATTCTTAACCTTTCTGGGGTGAGTGTGTAGAGGTCTACTGGCCTCATATATAGCACTCACTATACTATTGTACATTTCACATAGGTCATTACAGTGAGTGTCATCATCACAGTTAATATTTGAACATAAAATAGCATCCATGGGTAGCTGTACTTCCCTGAAGAGAACATCTGTCCTCCCACAATAAAACATGACATCCTCTTTAGATTGTTTAGGCCAATTCACTTTGACCCCATTGGTGCCATCTTCTGCCGATCTGCTGCAATCAGGTAGGTTATCAACATTTATCATCATAGAGACAGGTAAGTGATCAGTGGTAGTCAACCCATACATAATTTCAACTGTTTCCAGACTATCATGAGCATCAGATGTACAGATTACATGATCCAACCAGGATGTTGATGTAAGTATAACTATCTGCAGGCAGAAATTTCATGCTGGAAAGAACCAGTTTACTATCATGACAGAACTGTATCAAGTGCTGACCAAAGAGAGATTTGTCATCAGAGATGTCTGCATTTAAATCAACCATCACAAATATATTTGCATATGTACATTCCTTAATGTAAGAGTTTAAAAATGCCAATCTGTTCATATATTCATCTTCATTTTTATAGCAATCATATGGGGTATAAACATTTAAAATGATAAAAACATTCATATCATGCATAACTTTAATTGCAATACACCAGCCCACCTCTAATCTAATAATACTGATCATTGGGTCATATAGAGCATCACAGTCCCGCCCACAGCCCGAGAGAGCTCTGGTGCCGGAAGTAAATTTCCCATTCATTTCTCCCATTGACTTTCGGAAAAATCCGTATCTAAAGAGTTTTAGAGCATGTGTGAGGATAACCAGCTACGGCTGAACTCATAAGCATATAACATATCATTTCGAGTGAAAAAATTAAGAGAAAATCCAAAAAAAGTCAAAGGTACAAGACTGTGTTCATATTTTCATTTCGAGCGCAGGAACTACTCATCCCATAAACCACCGCGCCTCATTGAATTCGACTGAAGCCACAACCGGGAACGAGCCTTTTGAGCGACTTCCAAATCTGATGATGGCCGCTCGCTCGAACTTTTTCCTCCAGTGAATTTTATTTTATATAGTGAATGTATTGAATTTACAATCGTGTAAATAAATAGTGTTTTATATAGGTATTGTGTATTGATTTTTATAATTATCATCGTGTATTTTATATATTGTGTGCGTGTGTGGAAGTTGTTAACAATAACGTCAGCAACATGGTGCAGTGCTTTGTACCTGACTGCAATCACTGCTCAGTCGTCAACATATGTCGTTGCCATTACACAAATGTTCAGTAAATGCACAAAAAGGTATGCCTAGGCTAAATATTGTTTTGATAGTGGCAAATGCTTGATATGACTCATACCATATGAAGGCTACAGTAGCCTAGCTAAGTTACCAACCTCCCTGCAAAACTCTCATGGCAGCCAAGGAGATCATGATTGCACTGATAAGTCTACCGTGCAAAAACGCAACACTGGTTTTTATTTTATTTTATTTTTTTATTAATGATCTTCAGTCTTCACGGACCTTCGCGGGGTTTAACCAGACGGTTACACGAGCTCCACCAATCAGATGCATCAATGTGGGATTGTTCAGGATTGTGGGTAATGAAGTACTTAGCCAAGACATCGCGAATAAAAGGCATTTATATCAAAACAAGGTTAGTGCCCCATGATCCTTTTGCATTTATATGAGCATATACTATCGCTTAGTACAGCCGTAGCTGGTTTTAAGTCTACCATGTATGATTACGTTTTTATGGCTTATACCCCAAATGTCAATGCAGAAATTGCATTGAATTTTTACTTCCGGCACCAGCTGTGGGCGGGACTGTGATGCTCTATTTCTTGCGCCACAGAATGGCCACACCTCCAGGTATTCTACCATGTAGGCCTACCATTCTAGTGCTTAAAGGGTCATGAAACCCCAGACTACTTATTCTAAGATTTTAGCAGAGGTGTTTGTGTTGCACATCATAGAAGACAATGTTAGCATCCGCTAATTTTAACTGTTGGAGAAAATTGGTTAATTTTAAGCTTTTTTTGCTACATTTTCATCTTCCGGATTTAGAATCTACATTGTGTTGACATCACGATTTTTGACGGGCAATGGACTATAGTATATTGATGACGCGTCGGTGTCTATTCAATTATTCATGAGATTGCGTGTTTATCCTATGAGAAGACACTTTGCTTAATTATTCACAACAGCATGTGTTAATTTGCTATGAAAGACTCATCAGACTGTGAAATGACATCGCACACATTAACAGAGAAACATTCATGGATTGCAGAAGAGTGTTTGTTTTTTCTTTGTAATAAAAGTTCGACACAAACGCGATTCATTCACTTGGTGAGTGTAACCGTTTTTATAGCTCTGTGACACAGCCTGTCAGAAGGCTTATATAAACGCCACAGAATAATATATATGTCTCATTTTTGAGTCGCTTTGAATAAAAGCGTCTGCTAAATGACTGAATGTGTAATATGTTTTCGATGCAGAGTGCAAATAGCTGTGCATTTATTTGTGCTTTTATCTCGATGGGAGCGAAATTAAACTTTCTGAACGCAAAGCTTTGTGAGCTGTCTGTCTCCCCTCTTTCTTCCCCTTCCCCCGGTCCGCTGCACACCACGCCCACTTTTTTAGCATTTTTTAAAACCGTGGTGAGAACTAACCTGTGCTGAAATGGGGGGTTTCATGGCCCTTTAAATCCGTTGTGGACTCTCCTGCTCCATGGAAATCAATGTGGACAGAATTAAGTTTGTCAAGGTCCTGTTTGGCTAAAAATGTCTCTTGCAGGCAGAGAATGTCTGTGGTCTCCTGTAGCTGGTCAACAATAACACGATGCGCTCTGTCCCCAGCAGTCTGTCCTAGGCGCAAGCCTCGTGAGTTGTATGACACCACTTTGACCACCATCATTGTGGCATGTAGCCCAGCCCCCAAAGGTACATTCATCACTGCCATTGGCCCGCCTGTAGACTTGGGTTTGCGTGTTTCATAAAATCACCGCACAAAAGTTCCTTCAGGCCACAGCTCTGGATTATACATTTCACCCACTTCTTTGCACTCTGCAGTATTTTAAATGAACTGAACCGGCTTTGTAAAGTTTCTATCTTTTGACAAGTTACATCACGCACAAGTTTATCTTTCATGTAACTAGACAGAGTCTCAGAGTCTAAATCAGGTGAGAATTTTGTTGCAAATACACTCACCAGCTTAGACTTAATGACTTGGATGTCTCCAGCAGTACCAGTCCCAACAATGCCACCAGCTTTCTTACCTTCGGGAGGATGCAAAGGTAAGGTAGTCACTTTAGTTAGTTAGTTTAGCTTTATTTAGCTAACTTAGTTAGCTTATTTTGAACACACACACATTATATATATATATATATATATATATATATATATATATATATATATAAAAATAACAGATAACAAAGAACATGTACAATCATCCAAAATTATTAAATGTTATTCAAATAGCACATGCACACATACATGCATAAACGCACACATTAAAAAAAAATTTGTTTCCTTCTATCTACATCAAACCGAATAGTAACCCATCCAAAACAGACATATATAATCCCAGGAACCATACTGTCAGTATACAATATCCCCTCGAGTCATTTTCGTATTGATTCAATATAGGCTGTTCATTTATAGTCTCTTAAAATTGCTTATTGTTGTACATGATTTCATCTCTTCACGTAAAACATTTGCCCATAGGCTAATATTCAAATAATTGTGAGCTAGGTATTATATCATGCAGTTTTGGCTAATAAATCATGGTCAAAAACACTTGAACAAAAAACTTTTTTCTTTATTTCACGTTATGTAGGCTATGACATTTTGTAGATGGCTTCCGACCAGGATGAAAGGGATCACATTCATCTTCAAGCATAGATCTGTAAATAAATAAAGGAATGTTTACTGCCATTGACATTGAGATTTTTCTTACACTGCCTGTATAATTTCCTGATAATTTCTCCATTACCCTTCTATATACCGGCCATTACCCATACTTCATTATTTAATGAAGTAGATAAATTATTAAAGTTCGTGGATTAAAAGCTACTTCATATGTATTCACTTGCCACATACCGAATTATTTCCAATTCCCCAAAAATGTTGTTGAAATATTTTGTCCCGCTGCTTTTATGGACTCTATATCTATGGGCTTCTCTCTTGACGTCTCCCCGATTGCCTGCGAGCTTCTCCTCCCGTCTGTACGGTAATTTCTCTACTGTGCGACAGAGAGTCGAGTGGTTATGACGCAATCGTTAGCCTATTTTTACAAAAACTGTTTCTACGGGGCCATAATGTAACATAGAAGGTAATGGAGCCCTTTATACATTGTCGTGTATCTTTAGAAATAAATAATGGACAAATGGAGTCTTTAAACGGCTCAAATGTAAAGTTATTCGCTGTCAAAGTGACGCCAAAATGAATGGGAGTCAATGGGATGCTAACGCAAGTGAAGTTCTGCTACAAGATGGCGGCACGCGGCCGACTTCAACTTCCAGTCGACTTCCTTCCATAGACAGTAAAAGAAATGGACACAGCGACCCCATTGGAACTCAATTGAGACAAGTGAAGCCCATTTTTAGCACTTCCGTTTCTGACGCGCAGACTCAAACTAAGCTTGATGACGTCAGCAACCTGTCTGACAGATGTAAATCTTCTAAGTGGCTGTGTGTGCAAACTGCCATCGTTAATCTTGCAGAGACGGCGAGCTTGAGCGGGGAGTTCTTTGGCGTGAGTGAGCAGGAGTAAGTATTCTGATTAATTATTTTGTATAGTATTTTAAAATGTAACGCCAGCACGCCATATTAAGTTAATTGCTTGCGAGCTTCTCCTCCTGTCTGTATGGTAATTTCTCTACTGTGTGACAGAGAGTCGAGTGGTTATGACGCAATCGTTAGCCTTTTTTTACAAAAACTGTTTCTACAGGGCCATAATGTAACATAGAAGGTAATGGAGCCCTTTATACATTGTCGTGTATCTTTAGAAATAAATAATGGACAAATGGAGTCTTTAAACGCCTCAGATGTAAAGTTATTCGCTGTCAAAGTGACGCCAAAATGAATGGCAGTCAATGGGATGCTAACGCAAGTGAAGTTCTGCTACAAGATGGCAGCTCGCGGCCGACTTCTACTTCCGGTCGATTTCCTTGCCGCCTGCTTCCTTCCCGCCTGGTTGGTAGCCCGCATTTCATCTAGTGTCTGCTTCACATTTGGGTATTTTTGATCCCTCTGCCACCTGTAGGCGGGATACATGAATTGCTCCTGTTATATGAAATGACACTGGTACAGAGACAACAGTTAGGTATGTCTTCTTTATCCACAAAATAAACTTACACTTCATATTTGAATTACATCACATTCATTGCAGGGAAAACAACAAAACCATTTGATCCTCTGTTCCCTTTTTAAAAATCAAACACTCAATCCCAGGAATAATTTGGGGAGGTTAATTCACCAATTTGTCATCCAGCTGAAATTCATAAAAAACCAATGCAATTCAATGTTTCATAAAGTCCAATGCAATGCAGACAAAATGTTTAATCCATATCAGGTAAGATTACATATACAGAGATCCCAGGTAGGTCATATTTGCTAATGCAAAAACTTCTCAAGTGATATATTAATTATAAATAAGTTATATACACACACACACACACACACACACACACACATATATATATATATATATATATATATATATATATATATATATATATATATATATATATATAAATGCTGCCCATGGATGTGGTAATGTTTGCAAATGTGATAGGGAGTGGTTTGTTCTAATTTTCCTCCTTGTACTGTACATTATTATCGATTTATGGTTTTAAATTCATTAATATTTATGTTTAATGAGGCAGTATATAATTTTTCAAAATATGCTGCAGAATGCATGGAATGAACCTTCACCTCAATATTTTAATAAACTCAATACTAGAATGTATATTGTGAGCACAGCTATCATTGATACAAATGGAGGGTTGTTTGATGAACAATTCGATGAACAGCATTTGTAATGAATCCATGATGAACAAAATAGTTATTTTATAGTTATGTAATATTTTTTTAAACAGTAGTGAATATAATTTAATACAGAAGCACTCAAACTAAAAAGTCCAGATGAAAAATCCATGGCCATAAACAGATTGAACATGAAATTAAACTCAATACCACATACATAATCAGAATAGTTTATAGATCTCATGTAGAAGGTTCTGCTATTTAACAAACACATACTGTAGCATGAAGGAAGATCATACTTGGGGCTTTTTTGACAATATTTTGTTTTTTTAGCATATTGCATTCTAGACAGAGTAATGATTAGTACTTTATTATATCTTAGTATTTAAGAATATTTTAAGCATGCCAAAAGTTGAGAACAAATATTCTAAATTTATCTAATTTATTTGACAAATCTTTCTCTGAGAGTCCTTAAACACCAACAGATGCCCCAAAAGCTTGAATGCTGACTGCTTAGCTGTCAGTCCTGAAAAAAAATCACACTCAGATAACAAAGTGTCAAACCTCAAATGTTTAGATATCAAATAATCCAAACTGGCTGTATTTCGGAGTGTCTGAGCCAGTTGAGGAGGAATCCTCCATGATGACGGGTCACTGGAGGAGTGCAGGGGAATCTGAAGGTAGAAGCACGTACACTGGACAGATACTATTTCAACCACTTAGGGATTTCAACCTGAGAGGAAGATTGAAAAGAAGATTGAGTATTTATAATATTATATGATACAACATTACATACATGTTTTTATTAATTAGTGTAAAAATCAACTTTTTAAACCATCTGTACCCAAATTGATCGCTTGTATTTTTAATTATAATATTAAATATATTTTGGAGCTGTTGGGGCAGATTTTTAGGAAAATTTCATATATGCGTGGTGTCACTTCATATCTGTGCACAGACAAAAGCAGCTCTGGCTGTGGATAGCATGATGCTGAAAGTTTGTTTCTACAATGAACAAGAATGGATTATTCAAAACAGCAAAACTCTGGGGAATAACCATTCGTAATGCCTCATCCCACATTCATCCATGCAGAGAAGCAGAGGCAAAGCAAAATTAAACCAATCGGTCTCATCTATAATATTATGGATTATTAACAATAAAAAATAATTTGTGACTTAAAATGTATTTCTAAATCACAACATGTAACCCCAAGAATTAGCTTTTTAATGAATTTGAAATTTTGTAAATGTGCGACTGTGTGTCCGAGGTTAGTAATTTGCATTAAAAACATCTCAATTTAAGGGCTTTCCTTGAAAGCTTTTAGTCGATCTCAGTGAACGTGATATGCTCTCTTAAGAGGGCTATCGAGCAATACCAAGTGCAAGTGTGCCATCTTCAAACCACTTTAAACACAATAAATAACTTTTTATACATTCAAATTACAGCCAGCTGTACATATCTGCGTTTTCTGCAGAGAAACCTCTGCCTAACCTGCATACTTCAGTCTTAAAATGATTCGTTGTTTCTATATTTTTTGTAAGTTTAGAATAAATTTGAATACATTTTAAGTACACACAGTGAGACCGAGGCTATAGCCATACTTCCAAACTATAGCCTATATAATATGTGAAAAGAGTAGTATGTCAATATTTGTAGAATTCAAAATGCAAAAAGTACCCATGTGATCTACTATTTCCAGCATGATTCTAAAGTGCAAATCCAATGGACACTATTATATCCCATGAGGCCACAGGAGAGGATTTCTTATAATGGTTGCAAACTACAAAAGGGTCAAAAATTACAAACGTGCATTAAAATATCTTAAGAATATAATGCTGTAGAAAGAAGCCTTCACATTCTCTTATTAGGATGGGAATGTATAGTCGTGTACTGGCATGTAAAGTAACATCAATGACATGTGATGTCCGTGTCACCTTTTTGAGAGCGTTCATGCTGCTGTTTCTGATCGAGTCCAGCAGCTGATCTCTGGAGCTCCTGTCCGTATGTTGGACAGCTGCACTGCTGTCGGGTTTCCTCTGAGAGACTGGGGTCAGCGACCTCCTCAGGGCCTGAACATCTAATGCTGGGCCGGGTGGGGGTGGTGGAGGAGGGGCTTGTCGAATTCCTGTTTCCCCTTCTTTCTTTCCTGTTACATCTGATGGGAGGTGTCTAGACAGTAGCTTTGTGGGCGGAGCTTTAGGAGTTTCCTGAGAACAAGTGAATTTTGAACGGGCAGCAAATTTCGAGTCTTTCTGTTGAGTGGTGACGGGCAATGTTATTGGCTTACTCTTCTCAGGTGAGCTCTTATCTTCACATGAGGTGGAGTCAGTCTCCTGTCTGGCGAGTTTTTGCGCTTCTAGTCGTTGCTGCCTCTTCCTGTCCATGTTGCGGCTCAAGATGTTCGTCATGGCCATCCTGGGCCCAGCAAGCTCAAAGTGATATCCCAGCTTCAGCAGTGAAGAGTTGTTACGTAAGACTTTGGCCATCTCCATTTCAGTCTTCCCTCCGCAAATATGTCTCTGGTTATGAAACCTCAGCTCCATAAGCGTGCTGTTGTGCTGAAGAGAGTTGATAATGGCCAGGATGCCTTTGCCTGTCAAATGATTCGAGTCGAGGTTGATGCTGGTCAGGGACGAATTATTTCGTAGGGTTGCAGCGATGGCAAACGCGACATGATCATCCGCTCTCGTGTTTGCAAGGCAGAAGGTTTTGATGTGAGTGTTGCTGCGAAGACCTTCTGCAAACTGTATCAGGGTGTCTGTCTTGATGGCGTCTGAATTATTGACGTTGATCTCTGTTAGTTCAGGGTCATCGCTGCGAACCTGCTCCAGAAGGTCATCAAACATGCTGAAGCCAGTGTCACTGTCCAAATCTTCGCTAAAAGACTCATCCTCCTCAGTAGTAACAGAAGGGTCATCCACACAATGAGAGTTCACTGAGCTGTTATAGCTGGAAATGTTAGATATTTTCACCTCTTCTTTTTCACTCTCTTTCTGTGCGCTTGTTGTATCTCTCTGTAAGTGAAGTTTCTCATCCTCCTCTTCTCTCTCTTTTCTTCTGCTTCTTTCTTCCATATTTATAAATCTGCTTCTCTTCTCCTCTGTTTCTGCATCTTTAAGGTTTATTCGTCCTCCTGCTCTGTTGTTCTTTGGTTCTTCTATGGTTTTATTTCTGCTTTCATATTGTTTCTTGACGTCTGCCTCATTGTCTTTTACTTTTTGGTCTTCAATGTCTTTACCCCCCTGCAGTTTGGAGACAAACCCTCGTATTTTGGAGTTTTCACTCGCCTTTTTCACCTCCTTCCTCCCTCTTTCTTTCTTATCCTCTTTCTTCTCTTGCAGTTTAGATATGAGGTCTAGAGTTTTGCTGCTTCCTCTTACTTTCATAGAAAGCTCTTTTCCACTTTCTGTCTTATTTCCTGTTCTCTCACTTTCTCTCTCCTCCTCCTCCCTTTTCTTCTCTTTGCCTTTTTCTTCTTCATCGGATAGATTCCTAGAGTCATCCTCACTTTTTCTTGCTCTCTCCTTATCTTTTTGGCTCTCAGAATTTCTGCTCTCCGTGTCGGGAGGATCGCCACTCTGCGACCTGGAAAACTCTCTGCTCCTCACCCGGCGGAGTCGATCTCTCCTTCTACCATCCCCTCCCTTCAAATATTAAACACAAAATACATTATTCACCACAGCGCATTAAATCTGAGAAGCTGTTTGTCTTTAGACTGTCTGAATATCTGATTTTGGCTAATTGTTATCTGACTTTCGACATCTTAATCATCATATTTACATTCTATATTAGTTTCCGATGTTTTCATTTTGGTGTAATTATTAAAAACTATAAACATCCTCATTAAATCCGTGGGGGCATCAAACAAACAAAACGTATCTAGAATAATTACAGCCGATGGCTGAACCCAGCTGGACCGGGTGAGTTATTTTTAGGGGTCGTTAAAATGAAAAGAACGCACTGTGCAGATTTGTGAGCCATTGTTTGAAGAAGTCTTAAAACTCTCAGATGTGCCCTTATAAGGCAGCGAAGGGTCTGGAATTCCGTCCTTGACAGTTTCAAAGCCTCACTGTGGCCAAGCTTTAAGTAAACACATTCACAAATCTCTGAAGTGCATCACTCTTAACCACTGACTACTGTAAAATTACCTGAACATAAATTTTCTTCACATAGCTGTTTTACTGAATACATGCGGAAATGACTATCCAGTTCACTCTGCCAACACAGTGACGCAGCTGAGCAAACTTCACAGCAGGATATCAAATGAGATCAGAAAGATGGTCTTTACAGGTCAGGACTGATTAAAAATAAACAACAAACAGGGAACCACGTTGATAAAAAGCACAATGTTACTTAGTAACTTGTAGGATTCCTCTGAGATTATGTGTATGTTCTGTTGCCTGCTGAGCATGTTTCAAACAAACACTTCAGTGTCTCAAGAGAGTTTAAAAGTAGTTTGTGGCCCCTTGAGTGCATCTCACATTACTAGTGCTTCATTAGCACCTATTTAATCAGGTAAACCACAACTAGCACTCACAAAAACACAAGGAACACCATCCCAGAAGGACCAGACCATCTGTTCAATTCGTTTACTCTAGAAAATACTCATTTTTATACCATACCCCTCGAAAATCCTATTGAAGTGGATTTATAAATGAATGACTTCGGCAACTCTGATGTCATAGGTTAGTTCTGCATAGATTCAATGGAGTGTCAACTACAAATAACCATCAAAAGAAGAGAGAATCCTGTGTTTATACCAGACAACAGTAAAGTGAACCATGACACTAAATGTTTATAAAGACATTGGGCTGTGAAGAATAATTACATGCTCAGGATTGTCACCCAAGATAAGTTTATACTCATTCCAAACTGAAGAGCATGAAAAATTTAATATTTGGAAAAATCTAACTGCTCTGAATATATATATATATATATATATATATATATATATATATATATATATATATATATATATATATATATATATATTCATGAAAAAAAGGTTTGATTCACACTTGGAAGTACAAAGAGTTTTGTAAATGTACAGCAAATACTCCAAAACTTCATCACCAGCAGATGATGGCAAAATGATAAGCTATTAGGATCCTTTAGTGGGCTATATGTGCAGCAAAACAGGTGTTGATACACAGGACCATGACAGCATGTCAGGCATATCAGCCATCCTGCAAAATCAGCCATCCACTGTGTTCACAGATCTACAAATATGTCACACTGTGATGAGATCTTAAACAGAAAAAGGACTGAATGACAAATGACCACAGCTCATCTCTTTATTATTCACTGTCCCTGCATACAACGACAACAACATACAAAAATAAATCCATGTTAATGTATTTTGGAAATTTGGATTAATTGAAACATTTCAATATTCCAGGGATGAAGTTTAACATTTGTAAAAAATTATTAAGAAACCTAATTAGCTTGTGTTATTCTGTGTAAGAAATGTATAACTGATTGATGAATGTGTATGTGTGTGTGGTGTGTGTACAAATTTGAAAAAAAAAAAAACCTTTAAAAGGTTTAGAATTTAAGAAGAGTTTTGTTAATGGACTAAAATAGCTATAACTCTTGAAAGCAAATGCTATTATACACTAGGGAATTTACTATTATTTTTATTACCAAAAATAAACATAAAGAAAATAATTATATGAAGTAAAAATAAAAACAACAATTTTATATAGAATAATTATATTTATATTTTAATTATGTTACAGTTTACAACAACAATAATGATCATAAGAATTATTATTACTGTTATTAAGAATCACCTCTGCGCTCAGCTCTCTCCGGATCAGTTTCTTGGTCTCCCGCTCACAGTAGTCCAGCATAGCCTCTCTGTCATATCCTCTGGACGGTACTTTGTCCGTCTGGTTCCGCTGGCGGAGTCCCACCGGTACACTCGGGTCGGGGTCGATGTAAACGAGCTCTAGCTCGAGCTCCTGCACCTCCTCCGGTGAGAGCGTCGCGAGGAGCAGGTCCGTGTCCGAATCATCGCCCCCTTCTCGCTCCGAAACCTTCTGGCTGGACATTTTCTTTGGAAATATTTAAAGTTTATTCGTCAAGTATGTTGTTTTATTCTGCAAAAATTCAGCTGACTCAATTTAAAGGGTATCTTTCCCCTTCACACTTGCTATTAAATCCATGATAAAAGGCGTGAATAGGGTCTCGCGCTCTGAGCGCCTTTCACGAGCTCCAACTCGGGCTCGAGCGCCAGCACGCATTCCGCGCGATCCTTCACATCTGCGTGACCGCGAGCAGTGGCGCACACGCACAAACGAGAGCGTTTGTAGATTTTTTACACAAGTGGTCCTCCAAGATCATTTTCTCAGAAGTTTATAAGAATTCAGTCATATTCCCACAAACCTTTGAAATGACAAATGTTCTTATTCATCTTTATCATTTTCTCCTTCTCTACATTATTGTACGTACTATTGCTACTTCTCATGTTTCATCACCTTCTGCTCTGTTTGGATTATCCAAATATATATGAATATATCAGCGGTTCTTTTGATAAATCCTGCAGTTCTGTGTGACATTAATTTTGTGTGTTGAATGGGTTTATGAATACCGTAGTCTTGAAAGTCACGAACACTAAATTAGTTGTAGTGTGTTAACAATGGAGAAACTTGCTTTTATTTGTTTTTGGTGGACTTGGGCTTCTGCTGCCAAATGAAATGACATGCATATGAATCACCGCTAGATGGCAGCGCTTTCACCAGCACTGGGTAGTAGAAATAAACAATTTGCTCGTTCGATTTTCGACATCTGATTTTCAATACTGTTTCTATTACCAGTTCACAAACTGCCTGAAAACAACAAGCAAGCAGTCAACTTATTTTTAGAAGTTGTATTCAAACGTTGAAATTTAAATTAATAACTATTGGCAGCAAATATAGACAGACAGACAGACAGACAGACAGACAGACAGACAGACAGACAGACAGATAGATAGATAGACAGACAGACAGACAGACAGACAGACAGACAGACAGAGAGGTTTGTTTTACAATATTTTGTTCTTTAAGCTTGGGGTATTTTTTACAATAGCAAAGAGTAATAATAATACAAATACAAAATCTGAGTTTTAAGGTTCACATCGACATGAAAATAATGTTGCTAATTAAATTAATTACATTTTAAACCATATTTTTATAAATATTGCATGCAGATGTCAAAATATCATATTGTCTACAAAAGTCTAGATGGAATATGTGCTGAAAAACAAGTGAAATTGACCAGTTTCTGTATCAAAAAAGGCATGCAATTGATAGAAGTTCTACTAAATGGGGAAGAAAAACGAACAGGTTTATAAATGATCTTGTATTATACCAATTTCAAGGGAGGAACTGAAGGTTGAGTGAATCTGTCTCTCTGTGAATGTGAAAATATAAATATTTAAAACTAATAAAAATAGCAAAAGCACAAAGAATTACTAAATCCTAAAATTAAAACTAAATAGTATCTATAATAGTAACCAACTCAAAATATTAATAAATACTACATTAGTATAAATAAAATTAAAACAACACTAATATGTGATTAGTGTACAGAAATCAGAAGCACCAACATACCAGTGATCACCAAAAAAAAAAAAAAAAAAAGGGAAGAGACTTTGTCTGATATTAGAACAAGGAGTTTTATTCCACACTAGAAATTGGGACACTTTAACAAGCTTTTCAAACCTCATACCCTAACACCCCCCCCCCCCTTACCCACCCACCCAAAACGACTTGAGCAGGTTTTGTGGCAGTTCATTACACTCTTCTGTCTGCTACAATCCTGACGTGTGTGTGTGTCTGTTACATATCCTGAATATCTGACCACCATCTCTAAAAGCACCAACACAACTGAGACCACCGAAACTTCCTGAAACTTACAAACAACATTATTGCTCCGATAAATAAAACTAATCTACAAAAGGAAATAAAACGTCACAACGGAGAGAATCCCAGATGCCCGTGTACTGAAACGGCAAGTTTCCAAAAAAATAATTTCTCTGTATTTATTATTTATTGTATTTGGTGAAAACTGTTCGTTTGTCCTGTGTTGTGGCATTTCTGACCGTGCATGCAAAAGAGACGACCCTCGCTGCAATTCACAAGAGCGTCTCTCCTCCACGCCAGAAAGCAACAAACACAAACCCATGCACCTCTATATTCATTCAGCATTTAGCATATTTATTGTTTTAGACAAACACAAACAGTTCGACAGAAGGAAAAAAGCTGTAAAAATACAAAAAAGTGACCAAATAGTATCATTCAGGACAACAGTGTCCAACAAAGAGCAAAATAGCACCGTTGTTACAAAGGTCAGAGGTCATAGGTTAGGGAACGGGGAGGGTCGGTTACACATCCAGGAGAAGGGATGGAGGAGGATAAAGTGGGAGACCAGTTGCCTTCCTCATCGGACTCACTTCCGGCGGCCTGCATTGGTTGTGCTGCAGGTCACACACATGTAATCCTCCTTGGCTGCGAGTTCTGCTGATACACCCACACATATCATATGGAACCAGCGGTTACAGCAGTCACACTGAACCCAGTACACCTGAAACAGAGAGAAACCAGTCAAAACACATTCAAACACACACACACACACACACACACGGTCTATACACTACGTTCACTTGCCCACCTCTTCTCCTTCCGGCTGGAGACAGTTCTCTGCTGGACACTGGGTCATATCCTCTTCAGAGTCTTCTGACTGAGACATGTCTGATGCAGAGACAGATGCCTCTTTCCTCTCTCTCCGCTTCTCTGTACCCATCCGCTGCTTCTTGCTTTTCGGCTTTATCCCTCTATCCCTGATCTCGGTCTCTTCTCTGTTCATTCGCCGCTTGGCTTTCTTTTCTGCTGAAGTGATTGCATCTCCCTGTAGAGAGCAAAGTGGAAGACAGAGAGAAGTAATGAATTGAAATTCCTAAACAAGTTCCTAAACATGAAATTAATACTTTTATTCAGCAAGGATGCATTAAATTGTAAAAAAAAAAAAAAATTTTTTTTAAATGCTGTTCAACAGAAATTTCCATTCAAAGAATCCTGAAAAAACATTGCATCATGATTTCCACACAAAAAACTATGCATTAAATTTCCTTAGGGATTAAATAAAGACACTCTATATTATATATATATATATATATATATATATATATATATAAATCATTAAAGAGTTTAAAACAATCAGTTTAACCAGCCAGCTCCAACATAAATAACAACATCAAAGTCTGTTTAAGCAAGTAGTTTCAAAGTAAAAGACCGTAACAAAATATGTATTAAAATCAAAAAGCAACAGTACAATATAGAACTACTAATTTATTAATACTAATTATACAATACAATATATTTGAAGTGTTATGCAAAATATTTGATTTAATGTACACTGAGGAATCAGGGAACTGATTCACATCTGTAATTCATGCTTTATGGGAGTGGGAAGTTGCTGCTGAGCTCTTTTGCCATGGTTCTCATTTCCATGGTAACAGCAACTTCCTTTTTGATTGGTGGATCCAAGGAGGCGTTCTCTTCAGGAATATGGCTAGTGTTGTGCTTCATCTATCAAAACACGAAGCTGAATTCACACCGACTTTTGGCTCCTACAGAAGCATATAATATTTGCTGATCTTTGAGCTCTGGGTTGGTCTGTCTCAAAGTTCACACATTATGCCCATGGAGAAAACCGATCTTTTTCTTGATTGAACCTGATTGTTCTTTTGAGTTAGTGACTCAATTTTAATCGTTAAATAGGTTAGAAGAAGTGCTGCATGCACAGCCTTGCGCTCCTAACCTCTCTCTGCGGTGGGGAATGTTCTGGTGTGAGGTAGGGTGTGTGTTCTGTGTGGGATGTGTTTGTAGTCGGGGGGCCGGACAGCAGAAATCTGTAGAGCTGCTGGGTCTCGGGGACAGACACCTGCAGGAGCAATCCCTCCACCATCAGTTCCTCCAACTCTGAACTGAGACCTGGAACATAGACACAGCTTCATTACAAAACACAAGCAGTCATCTGCACAGTGATTTTCAGAAAATATGAAAATGCTCTTTGAGTTCGTGTGTATGCGTGAATGATACAGACCTTGGAGAGGGATACAACGCTGCTCTGTGTAAAACACCGACTGTTCTTGCCCAGAAACACCCCAGTCCTGACACTGAGATGGAGATCCACACAGCTGATACAATAAAACAACATCTCTTTATTGACAGGCAGTAAGCAAAAATGACATAACACATTTTTTTTATAATAATATTTATAGAATAAAAAACCAATAATAAAATATAATAAAAATAGCAGACTTCTCGCCCCTTTGAAAACCAGACATCAAACTGCTATCAGTATATGATATGATGTCTAACCTTTCTTTTGTGCCCAGTGGTCCTGTGGCTCTGTGTAGGTGAAGCTCCTCTGCAAACCTGAGAGGTCAGAGAGTGATCATACGAGTCTATGACCTCTCGTGCCCGTCGCTGCCAGCTGACAGTGCGTTCGATCATATAACGTAGAGCATCACCCTCTGGGAGACGCACACGGATCCGCTGCAGTGATGACCACAGGGACTGGATCTTGGCCAGTGAGGGCTTTGTCGATCGGAGACATAATGGACAGAGCCAGGCTTCAGGGTCGAGGGGATCGGAGGGCCCACGTACGCACACACTATGGAAAGCATCTCGACACAGCTCGCACTGCAGCATGGCACCCATGGGTGGTTTCTGACACACACACACTCTGAGAGCTGCACAGTCCGCTGTAGGCAGGAGCTTTGATTCATTAGCTGCACGAAGAGAGCATAGTGACTCCTGCTCTTTTAAACGAACCTCAGCCAGAGTAAACATCTGCAAGAGAGAGAGAGAGTGAATGAGAAAGAGAAGCTTTTCGTTTATCTGACATTATTCTGGAATGTACCGTATGGTGAACTCACAGCAGACGCAGAGTCTTTGCTCTCTGAAAGTGCTCTCTCAACGTCACTCATACTGTCCAGCTTCACAAGCTTCTTCTTCCCTGATGACACACACTCTCCCTTCACCTTCCTCATCTTCTTCTTCAAAGAGCTGCCCACTTCCCACCGGGGACACAAGACCTGCACGAGTGACCAGACCCATGAATTACCTCGACAACAACTATTTATTCAAAAATAAAGTTAATGAATAAATGTCATGACAACATTTGCAGGCTCCATTTCATCTTAAAATCAAAACGAATAAAATATGAAAATAATCTTTGAATAAATTCCATATATATATGGAAACCCCCAATTCTCATTCATTGTGTAATGTTAATAATTAAAATACAAAGATAAATTTTGCTTTTTGCACACATTCAATTATATATAGAGATTCAAATCACACATAGTATTTTATACTATAATCTTCAAATTAACAGTATATAAATATAAAACAATTTTATTTATTTATTTGCATTGCAGTAACAAAGCAATTTTGTTATTTAGTAATTTTGTATTTTTTCTTTTCTAGTTTTCTTTCAATTGAGCAAAATAAAAAAAAACAACAACCCTCAATCACTCCATGGATTTAACACATTTTAGAAGTTAATATTTAAACTTTGTATCTTTTAGAACTAAAAACTGAATATTTCTAATGTTTTTTTATATGTTATGACCAGTCTAACCTCCAACAGCGTGAAAGCAGAGTTTTTGATGAGGAAGGTTTTAGCAGCTGACTCTTTCCAGGCCTGCACCTCTGATACCAGAACCTCCAGCTGGTCCAGAGGCTCCAGACGCACAGGAATAGCATGAGCTCTCAGAACCAGATCAGAGAGTGAGCTGAGAACGAGAGTCTGACCTCCAACCTGCCAGCACAAACAGAAACAAAAGCAATCACAAAACCTGCCATTAACACTGCAGCCAGATATACCTTCAAAAACATTAACATGAGATAGTACACTATCACATATAATGCATACAAACTACATAGTTCAGATAGAGTACTCAACCTGTAAATCCTCAGCTTCCTGGAGCCATTCTTTAGCCCTGTTCACCGTGTCTTGTAGTAGCAGGCAGTTTGGCAGGTATGCTGGTACCCCGTCTACCTGAGTCAACATAGAACTGAGTGTCTCTAAGCTCTCTGGAGGCCTAAAAGAAAAAGTGAAAGCTTTAACAAATGCCACTCAGTTCATTACACAATCACTTTGTGGTGCCTCCTGCAGGTTCTCAGCACGCAGGAATTAATTCAGTCTCTTTAAAAGGCTGCTTTGCATTTCCAAGCCTCCAGTTTGCCCTGTACTGATGCAAATACTCTGTTGTACAAAAGGAACTGGTTTCCTAATTCAGTCATGTATTGGCTATTCAAATTGATCTTGGGTTTTTGTTTTGTACAGTCACTCTAATAGATCTTGTTATGGCTTGAGACCAGAGCTCACGCTGCAATGGCCAATAAGCCTTACATAAGCATCACAATGGTTGATATTGTTAACTAAAATGTATAAAAAATAGTTTTTGTTAATTCAACTGAAATAAAATCTAAAAAGATACCTAAATTTAAATAAAATTAGAAATGTTGACTTGGAAACTAACTGAAATAGAATAATGTTAAGCTGAAATATTCAAATGACAAACTCAAACTGAAATAAAAAGTGAAGCTAAAAAATAAAAAATTACAAAAGCACATGACACTTAAAAAAAAAAGAAAAGAAGACTAAAATATAAAAATAAATAGCATAAAAGTAAAAAAACATACTAAAATAACATTATGTTTGCAGTGTTATTTGCATACAGACGTCACATGATCAGTGTTGGGTAAGTTACTCAAAAAAATAAAGTAATCCACTACAAATGACTAATTGCTTCTTTAAAATTGTAATTTGATTACATTACTGATTACTGTATTTAAAAAGTAATCAGATTACTAATTACTTAACTTGAAAATGAAAGTGAACTTGAAAGTAATCAAACCTAGAAAATACACTACAAAAATAAGCTCATAGTTCTTTCATTAATTTAATAATGACTAAAGAAATACACAAGTAGCCTATTATGTTTATACCCTACACTCCCAATATCTACAAAACATTTTTTGTTTTGTAAAATCAATCAAACAAGCCACTAAAATGAATGAAAATAACCTGAGAAATACAGTATGTCTAAAGAAAGCTTGAAGTGTCTATTATTAAATAAAGTCAGTCATGTCGAAAACATATTCTCTGTTCAGATAATCCGTATTAAACCAACGCGATCTATAGTCTTTCACGTGAGAGTTTAGCTATAATGTGTCTATGCACATCTCGCACATAAGATGATCATCTACGCAAAACCCAGCTTGAGATGCGCGGACATGTAAATGTCCACATCACCTCTGTATACAAAAAAAAAAAAAAGATTTAAGTTCATCTCGGTTACTTTTTGTTTTTGGAAGAAGACGCCTTGTGAGGAATAAGTATTGAATTGTGATGCCGACGTGGCTTAATGCAGCAGACTGAGTCATTTATTTTTTATCTATATTAGGGTTACTATGACATGTACACATTCACTTGTTGAAATTTTCCCAAACTATAATGCCAGACTAAAATATGTGGAGAACAATATTTTGAAATCTTATTCATACACGTGTAACGAGTTATATCCAACTCTGCACATAACTAATTTAGGTTTTCATAAACGTTTTTCTATATCAAAAGGCAGGTTAAATTACTCATCATGTTAGTTTTGTAGACTAAATAAATTGTGCCTTTTATTGACTGATTGTCTTTTAAATGGATGTATACAGTCAAAATAATCCAGGATGCACTCTTGAAGTTAGCTGAGATAGCTTGAGGGTGCAAAGTTGTAATTTAGCCCAACATAATAAAAAATAGGGTGTAAAAATAAACAATACATAAATAAGTTTTCTTCAATACTATTTTAAACATTTATAATATGCCTTAATATTTCAGGAATTGGCTTCATTATATTTGGGGTCTGTGACATCAAAACGTTTTATAACTCCAAAGGGTAAACGCATCTTGGCTCTTGGGTAGATTGGTGGTTGAGTGTTATCTGTGCAAGAGTCTTCATTCAAGTCCTATCCCCACCTGGCCTTCAGCAGTGCCTGAGCTTTCTCTTCCATCTCCTCTGAGACTGTGAGCAGTTCCTGTAGCCGAGCCATTGTGCGCTCGGTGGAGGGATGCGGTGTCAGTCCGACTCCTCGATCGATCAGCCGGCGCATGTTGTCCAGAGAGAGACCGCAGGGGTTTGATACAGGATCCTCTGCCTGCTGAACTCCGGCCAGCCACCGAGTCTGTTCCAAACGCTCCCGTAGCAGCAGCAACTCCGGAAGAAACACGTCAAACTGAGAGCCCTCCTCCAGCAAGGACTCGATCTCGCTGACAGAATGTGCATTCACTTCATCAGAAAGAAGCTTCTCACTGTGCTGCTGGAAATCCTCAATGCTGTTCAGCAGCTCCTGAGAGAGAGTAAATAGTTTGTATGAGCAGTTTAGAGATGAACTGTGGCTCATTAATCTTCAGGAAGATTGCCTGCATCTTAAACGACTGTGTGTGTGTGTGTGTGTGCAGGTGTATGTGTGTGTCAGTCACCTTCAGAAGTGGTGCTTGTGTTAGGCTGCAGGGCAGGTTATAAAGCTGGCGGACAAATGATCTCATTTCCTCCACTGTGAGCTGATTAGGAGAGTTACCTCTGCCTGTGCGGTACCTGCAGACAGACATAAATAAAATGCATGAAAGACAAAATTCACAGACCATGTGTGTTTCGGGCAAACCAAACCAATGTGTGCAGAAAAACAAAGCTCACCACACTGGAAATTCCCCTGAAAATAAGAAAGACACCGAGCTGAAATGTGTAAGAGGTCCTTCTTGAATCTGTTTGCACCATTTTGGTCCAAGTATTTGTATAGATGACTGTCTTTGAGTTGAAATGCACCTAACTGTTTTTTCTGCAATCTGAGCTCTGCCATTTTCAAGACTGCATGTTAAGTGAAAGGGTTTCCACAAAATTGTTTCCAAATAAATATTAAGCAGCACAAATGTTTGAAACATTGATAAGAAGCAAGAAGCACTAATCAGCATTTTAAAATGACTTCTGCAGGATCATTTGACCCTGAACTCTGGAGTAAATTGTTGCTGAAAATGTAGCTTTGCCATCACTGGTATATAATGCATTTTAAAATATATTAAAATAGAAAACCGTTAATTTAAATTGTAATAATATTTCATAATTACTTTTATACTATATTTTGGATTTTAAAAAATGCAGGCTTGGTCAGCATAAGATACTTTTTTTCAAAAGCATTTTATAAATCTTACTAACCCCTAGGTTTTAAACTGTTTTGTAACTGAATCTCGTTCTAGTCTCTTTGTGGTTTTGTGTGCAGGTACCTGGTCTGCCTTTTGCCGTTTAGCAGTTGCTGGGCAACAGACGAGCATTTCTCAGCATCTTGAGTAACCAGCCTTAGCTGACGTAACAGATCATTCTCTGGGAACGACTTCTCATCGGACTCCCCCAGAAGGGCACGAAACACGGTGACATCTACAGCGATAGAGAGAGAGAGGCCAGAAGCAGAAATTAAACTAATGACATAGCACTCAAACATATTTAACTTGAGTAATGTTACATTTTATGACAAAAACACAAAATTATATATAGCGTGGGACTTGATTGTGCATAAAAATTTAGATTGTGAAAGGTGGGCTTAATATTAATATAAGGACAATGTTAATACACTATTTTGCATAGTACTTTTTTCTTATTTATAATATCATACCATAGACTGTGCACTGTGAGATAAGGTACATTTAAGTAAATAAAATGATTTTCTGATTGTCTTCAATTACATAATTTAAAAAAATAATTTATCATCAATTTCATATATTGCGTATATACATAAAGTGTTGATTATAATATGATTATAAACAAGACATACTGAGAGTGGATTCTAATTCAGAACGATGAGAGTATCACTTCTGGAAGTGCTCAGTACTCAATGCTCAATGCTGAAACTCACTGCGTTTCTTGTCAAGCTTTGCTTCCATGAGTTCTGTCACTCTTGCCGCCCACTCATCATAAGACTCCGCCCTCTGCTGCACAGCGTTCATCATCGGGTAAAGGTCATCCAGTGTGAAACGGTAACTGTGTAGTTGAGCATTAAATTGAGTGAAACCAAAGACCCTTTCAAAGAAAATCTTTTCACTCTTTTTTCTTCATATTTTCAAAGAGTAAGCCCCATCTAAATTAATGAGGGAATCCTGAAATCTGCCTGCTGAACTTACAATTAAATTACATATTTCAAATCAGCGACAAAATCTGAAATGAACTGCCCTGTAAATGTTGTTCCTTTTGCTAAAAAAAAGTGTTAAAATGACATCTTTTTCAGGCTAGACCAGACAATGCGCATGTGCTGTCATAAATGCGAGCTTCCAACGGCCGCTGCAGTGACTCAATGACTTTATCAATTAGCAACTGGCTCTTTCATTTAGAAGGAAGGACTATTCCACCATATTGTGTTGCCGTGTCTTCCATTCATAAGCAATAGGAATAAACCGTCTTTGTACATCTATAGTCAAATGAAATAGAAGCCAATCTTTAGATAAGGCCAGCTCTTGTGTCTTGTAGACTGATCATTGAGGAGTACTGAAAGCAGAAGTAGAGACTCACTTGAGTGTGTAGTTGGAGACGGGGCAGGAGCAGAGGTCGTGGGCGTGGTGTAGACACACCTGGACTCCTGGTCTGCAGGGACAGGTGAGAGCAGACAGGTAACAGGTGGTGCGACACTTTACACACTGTCTCTCATCATCTGCCAGCAGGTCGTATTCAAACAACTCAGACTGGATCACCCCCTATTTAAAGAGAGAGAATGTTAACAAATGATCATTTATAGATGAGCAGAAAAAAACTGCATGTATATTATGCACAATGGCACAATCAGACATTACTAGCATCTCAAATCTATTAAAATTACCAATATTACACGTCATCTTGACACACACTTTTATATATTATATATATATTACATATAAATACACACACAGCATTTTGTAGTTAATCTCACAATTAATTGCTAAAATGTGCTTAATAATAAACCAAACACCTTTACATTATATTTCGCTAATGTTAAGTGAGAGGATGATTGTTTTATATTTTATAAACATAAGTAGATAGATCACTGTATTACACCTATAAAGTCCATAAAGTGTGAGGATAATTGCTTTAGTATTGTCTAGTATTACATTGTTTATTTTCTCAGAGGGAAAAGAGTAATGACCACTGCTGAATAAATACACTATAGTGTCATCTCACATACAGGTTTTGCTTGTGTTCTCTCACCATCTTGCGGACTTTGTCCCGCAGTTCTCTCTCCTCTTTGATCATGAGCCGCATGTCCTTCTGTACAGCTGATGCCAGAACCACATCCAGGTTGTCTGCTTTCATGGCCATATTACACACCATCTCATCATGAGAGAACACACAGTAGCGGTGCAGCAGGCGGTAGTGTTCCACACACTGACGCCCCAGTGGCATCTGCAAACCACACAAAGCAGGGGGGGGGGGGATAAACCCACAAACATAATTGTAAAAATTTATATAAATTCAAACCCTCCATATTCAGCTCTGAGACCTATCCAGGAACATCTATATTAATAACACTGTAACAGCAGAATGGATCCGCACCCAGTCCACTGTGCAAAAGTTCACAGCTTCTGCAAAGTTGAAGCCCTGGTTGAAGCCGCTGTGATAGGATCGTGGGAAAGTGATGACGAACTCTCCTGCGCACTGATTTGTTCTGTAAATCTAAGAAATGGAGCATGTTACTTACAGGTACAGATGAGCATGTGACGTGTGATTGCGTGTATAAACATGTTACTCACTGGTACTCCATGGGCCATAAGTGTATTAGGGTTCATGATTGTGACAAGCTGGTGTAGAAGGTCCGGCTGAGACTCAAACAGCTCCGGGGCCAGTTTCTTCATGACTGCTTCCAACTGCTCAGCGGCAAAACCTGGAGCACCGTACCAGGTCTTAGGTTCCCCCCTAAACACATGCAAACATACAAACAGGGTCTTCACACATACAATGATATTTAATCAAAAATACAGTAAAAACAGTAATATTGAAAATAGTTGTGCTGCTTAATACTCTTGTAGAAACTGTGATACATATTTTTCAGCATTATTTGATGAATAGAAAGTTAAAAAAAAACAAAAAAACAAGATAAATATTTTGTAACAATTGTCTTTGTCATTTTAAATCAACGCAATGAATGCATGCTTGCTGAAAAATGTAAAAAAATAATAATAATAATAATACTGAACTGTAGTGTACAAGACAACTTACTAATATCAGTATATTTTGCACTTTTCTATAAAAACACGCTCTCCTTTATAACTGTGTTTTTATTAACATAGAAACCATATTTTAAGCGAAATCATTGTGGGGGACAAAAGTTCAGTCAGTGCACTACCGCACTACTACATGTGCCTTTTTTTTAAGCTTTATCACTTATTACCAGTGCAGGTAGTTGACGGAATAGCTCCAGTGGTCCTCAATGTGCCAGCAGAAAGAGGAGAAGCACATGCCCACATACAGCCACGGCAAAGTCATGCCACAGATATCAGCAGTGACGTGGGTCAGCACTGAGGGTGTCATCATGGCCATGTTATTCAGGTTCCACCCACACTGAAGATACTTCTACACCAATCAATCACAACACAGAAGAACGACATCAGTGATGGAAACAGGATGTACTATGTATGAATAAACAATGGAAATTGTGAGTAACATTTCAAAATCTGTTTTTGCGGTTGTACCTCATCATGTGGCGCAACCTTAAACTTTCCACCCTTGATTGGAAAACCGCTTCCAAACTCTTTTGAGGCAATGTCAGCTCCATATTCCACAGTCACATCCTCCTCAATGGTGCCAACCAACCTCCAAAACTCTTTTTCAACCAATTCAGTGGGCACCATCTACAACAAACACCATATTCACAGGAAAAACAAATCACATCAACAAAGATAAGTTCATATGCTTTAACATTGGATTTGTAAATCTATACTCATGAGAGTCAATGTCAGACACTCAGGAGAGTTTTGTACATACATGAACAGGCATGTTGAAATAATCTGACTTGAAGGAGTCTGCCATTTCCCCAAAGGATTTTAGAGAATAATCCCTGCAAGCTTGCTCGAAGCCAAATGCCTCCTGAGGTTTACTGCACTCCTGCAGAAACACATAAATATTGAGTCAATCAATTGGTTCAGCAGATTAAAGTGTCTAGACATGCAACATTGACTGTTTAAAATCAGTTTCTGCTTTTCCTGACTTTAAATAATGAACAAACACTGTTACTTTGTAAATTCACCTGAGCCAGACACTTAGGGCACCTCCAATCACCTTTAGGAACATCACAGAGGGGCGGGATCAAGCAGAAGGTGTGGTAGCTATCATCACAACCGTCGCATAGCAACAACCGATCCTCATCGTTCCCGTTTCCACACACTAAACACACATACAGGTCCACCTAGAGGAAGACAAACAGCACTATAATAACGGAAGACATGAAAACAAAAAAAATCTACTAAACAATGTATTTGAACACCCCTTTTAGTTATTTAACATTAAGAATGATTATTTTATTTTTTTAAACTACTTAAGTTCACAGTACTCAAATATTGTGTTTTTAAACTTAAAGAGTTTAAGGCAATCTGTTTCCTCAACTGAAATGAATTACATGAACCTGTTGGGTTTTTATATAGTTATATATCATTACATGAGATATACATGACATATTCTGTTTGATAAAACCATCACGAGAGCTGTGACAAAAGCTCAGCAAAACTTAAATTTGAATAAAAAGAGGGAAGGAAACTCACCGTGCTAACTGGAGGAGGGGGGATGTTTTTCTTGTAACGTGATTTGCATTTCTCTGGTTCAGGATTTATCTCTTTTATCTCCACAGGTTCCTGCTTTACCTGTATAGGGAGCTCCCTCTCTAATACACACATACAAATACATTTGTTTATATGAAGACACTGACTTGACTAATAATGCTATGCTAATCACATGTTTGTTTTGCTTTATTGATTAATGTCTAAATATTGGCTAATGAAGACAGGCTAATGATCCGAGTGATGTGAGGTGAGATCCAAAAGTAAGGTTCTTACCTGGTTCAGGCTTGACAACGAATGAACCCATTCTCCTCCTGAGATTGGGCCTGTTCTCACATTCCTCACCTCCCTCTGACTTGACACAGTCAGACTACAGACACAAAAAAAGGAGTTTAAAAAAATATCCATTTAACAATGAGAACAAATGAAACAAATGATTACATGCTACCAACCATTCAAAAGTAAGATCAGTATGCCTGCAAACATTTTTAAATAAATTTATTTTAATCAGCAGGGATACATTAAATTGATCAAAACTGACTGTCAAGGTAAAATGTGTATTTCTCATAAATGCAGTTCTTCTGAACTTTCTATTCAAAGCATCCTGGAAATTAAATTTCTACAAAAATAAAAATAAAATTAAGCAGGACAATGGTTTTTAACATTGATAATAGTATGAAATGTCTATTGAGCACCAAATTACCATATTAGGATATTAATATTGTGACACTGAAGACTGCAGTATTGGCTGCTGTCATGACAGGAATAAATTATATTTCAAAATATATTAAAATAGAAAACGGTTATTTTAAATTATAACAATATTTTACAATGTTACTGTTTTATAGTATTTTTAATCAAATAAATGTAGCCTTGACAAGTGAAAGACTTTTTCTTTTTTTTTTTTTTAATAAAAAGACTTTTGAACAGTGATTTATATCCAAACTGATATACAGTACAGAGCATTAGAAAAACAAACTTGTGCCAAATAGAGGCAGACTGTGATTATAAACATACAATATTTTCGCCCACTTGAGCGTGTTAACATTCACCTCTGTTTTCATCCTCTTGGCTCGTCTAGCAGGTGCGCTCATGTCGCTGGGTTGAACGTGAATGTTTTGTCTCTGTAGCAGGGTGTGGGGTTTATACTCTTTATCTTTGTCATTTCCATCATCCACTGACGCCTTCTGCAGACACTGAAGAAAACAAGGAAAACAACTCAACTGGTTAAATAAGCCCTTCACACTTAAAGTTACTTAACTACAATACTCTCATGTTAAATTACCACAGCACTTAAAGAAGTAGTTTGTCATGTATATGTTTTGCAATTGGTTGTTATACTTTGTTTATATGGAAAATGTAAATAAAGTGAGAAAAAAAGAGGTAGTTTGACATCCCATGGAAAAAAAAAAAAGAGCAGCTTGGATATTCTGCATAGCATCTTGAAAAAAAAAAAACACCCTTTAGAAAATAAATTTTTACAATGCATACTGTAATTCAATAGCAATTTAGGTCTGTTTTTAATCCAGATAGATATTTAAGATTTTGATGTTTTAAGAACTCAATGAAAAGTCAAAGGTCTTTTTTAAGTCACCTCAGGTTTCTCCACACTTCAGAAAATACCTCTAATGCCGCGTTTCCACCGAAATTACCCGGAACATTTGTACCAGGAACTTTTTTCCCAGGATTCATTTAAGCATAATAACAGCTGCAGAAATGTACTTAGTTCAGGGACATGTGTATATACAGCCATTACAATGAAACGAAATATTATATAGACTTGCCTTTTTTATTTTCATTTTAACATATAGATAAATTGAATACAGACCAAAGAAAACCTATTAGATTTACCCCGCAGCTGAATTGTATTTTATGTTTAACCACTAAAGAGACATCAGAGCCAGCGGCACACATCAGAAGGTCTAGCCTAGGTTAGGCTGCTTCTCGGCGGATAGATGATCACTGAGCTCCCGCTGGTCGCGTGGAGCTGACCGTCTCTGAGATCGGCGAAAATAGGCGCTGTCTTTATAAATAAACCACAGATTTGAGTTTTAAACAACTACATTCTCGCCTGAAATACTTTTAAAATTACATTTCATGACAGATTAACAGTAATATTTGAAAATGATCCGAATAAATGGTGTTTGAACTCAACCAATGCCGCGTGAACTCAGATCGCTTTGGCTACTGCAATTTTCCCCTCAGTATATTAACAATAAAACGAAATAGGATATAAAATACCACTGCCTCCTTTCGTTTTCATTTAAACATAATAACAGCTGCAGAAATGTACTTAGTTCAGGGATATGTGTAATGTTATATACAGCCATTGCAATGAAACGAAATATTATATAGACTTGCCTTTTTTATTTTCATTTTAACATATAGATAAATTGAATACAGACCAAAGAAAACCTGTTAGATTTACCCCGCAGCTGAATTATATTTTATGTTTAACCACTAAAGAGACACCAGAGCCAGCGGCACATATCAGAAGGTCTAGCCGAGGAGAGGCTGCTTCTCGGCGGATAGATGATCACTGAGCTCCCGCTGATCGCGTGGAGCTCACCGTCTCCGAGATCGGCGAAACACATTTTTAAATAGGCGCTGTCTTTATAAATAAACCACAGATTTGAGTTTTAAACAACATTCTCGCCTGACATACTTTTAAAATTACATTTCATGACACAATAACAGTAATATTTTGAAAATGCTTATCTGAATAAATGGTGGTTGAACTCAACCAATGCTGCGTGAACTCAACCAATCAGCATGTTTAGCGCCAAAGTCCCGCCCCCGAAAGTTCCGGAACTTTGAAAAAGTACCACCTCGCCAGCAGGGACTTTCTGAGGGGCTTTTTTTTACCCGGAACTTTATTTAGTTCCTGGTTCCTGCGGTGGAAACACACCAAGTACCAGGCCAAAGTCCCTAGTTCCTGGGTAAAGTTCCTGCGGTGGAAACGCGGCTTTAATCACCTTCATCTTTTCCCTCTACCCCAAAGATAATCTGTATTTATGTGTGAATAACCTATTATCCCAGCTATAAAGATTGTGACATCTCTGAGTGCATGCAGAGAGAAATCCTCAACATTCCAGGTTACAAGGAATCTGAACTGTATTACGTCTGCTACCAATATCAGATTACAGATTTACATACAGACAAGAGGATAGAGGGAGGAGAGAGAACAGCTGGAGGTGTAAAGAGATTGGCGTTAACAGAAAGCAGGTCACAGTTTCTGTGGGTTGAGAGGAGGAGTGAGGGGGGAGGGGAGGAAGAAAGGATGCGTCAGATGTCAAAAAGACAAACACATAGAAAGAGCAGTAAGTGCAAACAAAGACGGGAGTAGTAGGAGAAGAATGACAGCAACAGTGTCTTGGCAGGACAGCTGGGGGTTTGGTGAGGGTCAGGACAGGTTGAATACTGTCTGTCAAAGAAACAGTACTTCACTCCCATTTGTCACCCAAACTCAGAAAAAAAAAACAGTTAAAAAAAAAATACACACACATAAAGAGTTTAAAAACTACTATAGTAGTCTAAATACTAATTTTAACATTTAAAAGATTTTCTGAGAGCAGGAGTACATTTCAGCATGGCATTAAGAACCACAGCGAATACTAAATGAAACATTTATTGCCACAGTACCTATAATGAGATCACATCCTGTGCAGATTTAAATAGTCATATTAGGTAATAGGGAAAGCAGAAACATACCTCCTCTAGCCCAGGAGGTGCCACAAAACTTGTCAGTTTGGCTGCAAGGTCAAGAGCCTAACGTAGAAAAGAGCACTGAACATTACAGAGAAACTGCCAGTGATCTTGGGGTCAGAGGTCACAACATCTCTAACAGAGATATTAAGCATTCGGTCAATGGAAAGAAAATTAGTCAGGCTCCAAGATTGTTTCATATTCAAATGCACCTGCATATGATCATTGCCTGTATTAAAAATAATGAAACCTATACATACATTATATACATACATTATATATATATATATATATATATATATATATATAGTAACAGAAATACTGTTAAAATTATTAAATATATTATTTAAATACATATTTAATCCTACTGGTGGATTCTTCCATCTATGAGCGGGAGTGTCAGAGTGTCAAAGTTTATGAATACCATATCGTGCATTTTAGTAATTGATATTGATGATATATTTTCTCTAAAGACAAAAGAAGTCATTTGCGACCACATATAGCAGAGGCTGTGGCACAAAGAGCAGTAACACTAGGAGGACTGGCACACAATCCAGAAAACAAGCAGCTAGAACACAATAAAACACACTTAATAACCACATATTTATAAGCACAGCATACTCAATCAGACTTAAATGTGAAAACTAATACCTCTAACCCTAAAAGCCCAGCTTTAACACTGCAGACCATCTGTAACCAGACTCATAAACCAAACCTCCTGCATGACTGCTAAAAGCTTTATGCAAAGTGTGTGATATATTGATCTGATGCATTTATATGTTAAACTCACCAGCAGGTTTGTCCCAGAATGGAAGAGGTGGTACGGGTACAGGACCCTCTCGTAATGGGCTCTCAGGTGGGACCCTACAGCTTTGCCTGGGGCAAAACCCATTATCATGGCAATCTTCGTCCATCTCCTCTCTCTACAAACTAAATCGAATCCACCCTCCTCTGCAACCAACTGGCAGATTGAGAAAGATTGTTGGACTTCATTGCAAAAACATAATTTAACATAATATTCATCAATACTTGTGTTTCACTTGGTCAAATATAAAGAACTCAGCGGTTATATGAATCACTCTGTGACACATACAGGTATGAGTAAAGGGTTTCAGCTAGAAATATTGAACAAAGTCATAATTTATCAGACAGACTGACTCAGAGTCCAATGAAGAAGCCTAACCAACAGAATCACTCACTCTGTTGAGCTGGTACAGATCGAGGATCTTCCGCTCCACGTGTGGAATTTTGAGTGTGCATCCTTGTAGTTCCCAAAACTTGGCAATCTGGTCCAAGAAGTTGAGTTTAACTCTGGTTTGAGCCTGTGTGTGTGTGAAAAAAAAAAAAACAGAAAATAAGATTCAGCAACATCGTGAATGGTGCATGTTAATTAAAGCATCTCAGAGATGGTGTTACTTTAATATCAGTCACTTCAAAAGGCCCAAATTTTGCTGACAAGACAGTGACCATTGACCTTACGATCCCCCTCGGGTTCACTATGTTAGCGAGGAGATCTCATAGACACAATGGTTTTGACAAAGGTGATAATATATTTGCTATACCCTGACCCTAAACCTAACCCTGTGACAAACCTGTTGATTTCAGTAGATTGATGATTTGACAATGTTTTTCCAAACAGTAAGGAGCAGTTCACAATACCTCACAAATTAGTTTTCAACATGTCTCACTACATTTGTGTACATATTTTAAAATATTGGGCCCTCACAAATATATGCAAGCTTGTACAAAGTATTTTCTAGCTCAAAGCAAAATTGTAAAATTACCTCAAGCTCGTTGAGTCTCTGGATTCGTGGCGTAAAATGAAGTCTGTCAACATCACATGCAAATGGAGGCTGCCAGTCCTAAACACACACACACAAAGCAAACATACAATTAGTAAACTTACATTTCTCATTCTTTTATTGATATATATTTTAAATCGCTTGATTTCTGAGTTTATTTAACTTCCATATGCAATGTCATCATCTTGCAGCAAAATCCAGCTGTGACATCCTACAGGGACTAATGAACCAGTGGTATAGTCCTGTGCATTTTACATATATTTTTTTAGCAAAAAATATTTGGATTAGAAGATGACTGTTTTTTTATGTTACAGATAAGACTTTCATATAGAGTGTACTGGGCACTGATAAATTAAACAGACACACAAAATTATCTACACAATGGCTAGTAAACACACAACACTGCAACATCACATGTTGCCTAAGCCATTTTATTCAGACTACATCAGTGTCTTGTCTTCTTTCACTAAATATTTTCTTTGCATTCATAAATTTAATTGAAAGGATCTGAAACACAACCCTGTACAAATGTGACTGGTGCTCTGTGGTTTGTGGTCTAGAATCTTGTGAATGTATGTCGACAGTGGCTAAAAATGAACAAAAAAAAAAAAACATGTTCACTCACATGCAACCTGCTGTAGACAGCTAAACGGTGGAACTGTGGTTTTTGTTCAGCTTAAATCACCAATATAAAACCCTTTAGTCCAAGTTTAACACATATTCTTTGTCTCCAGCCTCCCATAACCACGTCTCCAGATAAACACAATGTAATTAACAGCTGGATTAAAAGGGACCAGACATTACACTCTTGGAATGAATAACGTGTTACCCTTTCTTAGCCAACAAAGGCACCTCAGGATACAATCACTGCAATTAAAATGAGCTGTAAATCCACCCATTTAAGCCTCAGAATTAAAAATCTGTTTGCTTTCATACATTTATAAAATAGTGTAATTATGTAATCATTGCCTGAAAAAGTTGTATTGAGAACTTAAAGAACTTGCCTCATAACGTACCTATAATGAGACACATAAATGGCATATCGTAAAACACAGTTAGAAATTCTGTACATGAGATCATATAGTTTATCTACCCAGATACATACCGATTTGTGCCCTACATACGAACAATATTCACCACAATCCGTAGTAATTACCTCAGCTACACATAACCCATAAAATGAAGGTAAATTCTGTGCATATTAAGTCCATATCCCACATTATTTCCTTGTTTGCTGTTCAGGCAGCATAGTTACACAAAGACACAAAATGGCCAGATGGTTCATTCGCTCCACAGCTCGCAACATGGAGGACGCGCCCGGCCTGAGGACTTCATCTATCCATCAGGTTCGGGAGCATCTTATGGACCGAACAGAGCCTGTGAATCACTTCACACGGTCTGAATAGTTTAATACGTGTCAGAATCCAGTACGCGTTGGTGTTGGAAAGCAAGAGGCCATTTGGAAAACATGCTCATCTTTAAAACCTTTATGAGATATAGAACCCCACCAAAACACTAATTTTTTGGATATTAAGATACGAAGCCATCGCCCTGTAATGATGCTTGACATGTTTTACCCGTTAATCATCGCTTGTTTAACGTAATTACGCGTTCTCTAATCTGCCACCTCGTGCGTGTATCACGTCACGTAGCTGCGAGTTTAATGGATTTATAAAAGAACCCGGATTCACATCAAAACCAAAGTCATTATCAGATCAGCTAGTGTGACCCAGAGCGCAGAACAGATGGAACAAGAATAGTCAATAAACAAGCACATAGCATTTAAAATTACAAGACCACTAAATATGGCTATAAACGTACAAATGGGTTTAGGGATCTATAAAAATAACTAGTGTGAAATACATGTTCGGTCTGTCAGACACAAAATCATCTTCAGAGATTAATAATTATGATGTGCGTGGCATTGGGCTTGTCTGTTCACTCACATAACCTATAAAACATAAAGAAGCCATCAGAACCACTGGGAACCTCAAACTGGTTTATACAGGTTCGGGAGTTAGGCGCTCGGATTCGGATTAAGGTCGAAGGGCTGAAGCGGATCAATTGGCTAATATGTTAACTATATTTGGTTGCTGGGTATAAAGGGTGATTAATCAATTGCATTATTCTAATCCGCACACAACCACTTCTGTAACAGAATGGATTCGATATGACCAGATTAACTCTATAATGATGGTATAATTCGTTTATTATAAATCTACTCAAAGGCAATAAAAACGATAAACATTTGTTTTAATTTACGAACATATAGTTAATGTGCTAAGGTGAAAATGAAAGGAAGGGTTTATTTCCGCATTAACAGGTATCCTGGTCTCGAGGTTTTTGTCCGTCTGTCTACATTAAATTCTCATTAAAAGTACACTGAACTCATTAAAGGCCTTTTTTATTCAAATGGTGAGGTAATGGTGGGGGTTTCTGTTCGTCAGTGTCACTAAAAATGCAGATGTAACTACCAGTATTAATAATTCGATATACATAATAATAATAATAAAGATAAACAAAATTCTACATCAACGATAAACACTGAAAATCATCAAACGAAACTAAGTAACCTAAACGTGACGTTTAATCCAGCACTAGAACCGAGCCAGGCCGTCAACTACACGCACAGCGACCATAAGGTGACGTTTTCTTGTACAATATTCACATATGCGCGACGTTCGCGGATCCTGAGCGACGTTATTGCGCTCATGAGTCAGAATGTCGGGTCGTGCGGGTCCGAAGGTCGAGCACAGACCCAGCAGAGCGTCGGAAATTCAATTGATATGATGCCTATAGCTGCACACAAAGCGGTTCGGCAATGCTGTCACTGCGCCGCCATGTTGAGACATTTCCCTTTAAACTGAGCTCAGAATCACTCCGCAGATCCGGCCCGGTTCAGCCGGTCCGCTTCAGACCGTCCGCACAGCACTCACCGGCGGCGGTCGAACCTTGCAGATCCCGGTTTTCTCGGCGATGGGTCGGATTTTATTGATAAATGCAAACGGGTCTGCAAATTCCTCCCAACTGGGCTCGAAGACCGGACACTCGGGCGGCGGGGTAAACTCGGCCGGGCCCCGCTGGGTCATCCTGCAGGTCCGGTTCCGGAGCAGAATCGAGTCGCTCAGCGAAGCGGAGACAGAACTTCCTGGGATCCACAACACGGTTTGTCAGTCCGTACTCCTCCAGTCCGGCTAACACTTCAACAAAACGAACAATCAACACTCACGCGCACATACACACACTCACCGTGACGTGACTGCTCTTAGGCGGAGACCACATCCGCTCAAAAAGCTAGAGACGAAGCGAGCGTGTCCACTCATTTCTAGCTTCGAAGAATCACTTTAATGGACAGTTAAGCCGTGATATTTACAGTTGATTGTTGTATTATTTAAACAGCTTGTCTTTTAGATGCACAACGACAACAGCTCGGAAATACCTTGTTATGCGTTTACTTTAGTGCAGGCGCTATTCATGCTATAAACAAACTCCTCACATTGACATCGCATTTAAAAACAAGTTATAACTAAACGGTTATTCGTCGTTTACTCCACAATAACTTAATTTAAAATTACTATATAAATGATAGACAAATTTTTATTTTCGAGGAAGTCCCTTTTTGTCAGGTTATTGTTATGTGCCAATTCATATACAAATAGGGCCCACAGTAGAAACAAATAACTGAGTAACAAGGCTTTACAAGTTCTAAGGCAGTCGAGTTGTACTGTACGTTTACTTGAAACCTTTACAAAAAAAGACTACGTGTTCCACACTGCTCAGTTTTAGGAACTTTGGGACTTTTGCGTGCCTTTACAAACATTTCTAGGTAACCGCCATGCGCTCGAAGCCGTCAACCGCCTCGCTCCGCCCCAGTGTTTACCTCCGCGTATGAATATCTTCAGGTGACAGCTGATAGTGGTCGGGACTTCTTCTTTAAATAGACTCACTGTGGCTGCTGATTGGACGACTTGAGCGGGGGAGGCGTTGTAGTAAAGCGCTTTGAATAGAGGTCTACTTTTGTGTTTGGAAATAAAGGCATCGAAGTGAAGACATCTGTTACATTTAACATTGTAATTTTTGTTATATTTCAATATATAAATTACAAGGCCACGTTCTGAGACTGAGGTTCAAAAAGTTTGTATTTCAAGTAAGATAAGCATGAATGGACATATTTAAATGGAATGGAAGTGACCTCTTGTTAATATTTTGCAAAAAAAAAATTGTATTTTGAGTCTATAACATACTTTATGATGCTTTTATTGTAAAGTCTTTAAAATAATCAGTAAAATTATGGAGTCATTGTGCATTGCATTTTAATTGCACAAAAAGTGATCGGGATGAAAATAATTTAGATCAGAATATTTATAACAATACTTAATATTTATTAAGTTTTCTAATTTTAAGTCTAGAATAAGTGGTGTATTTAAATGTCTTGAGTTCGCTCTAAAATTGCTTAACTATACAACAAAAATACCAACTTGTGGTCCTGAAAAAAAGATGCAAACGTTTAATACTTTAGGGTTGCTCATCAGGAGAAAATAGAGAGAATAAAAATCTTTTTAAAGCATGGTCCACTTAGCCCCTGCTGGTAGATGTTGTAATTACACTTCTGGTGAAAAAAAAAAAAACTTTTATCCTTGAACTTCCTACCCAAGTTATGAAATGTTTTACACAGAATCTTAAAGAATCATGTAGTAAATGGTCTATTGTAAGTGAAGAGCAATTTTACTTTTGATGGAATTTCATGCTTAAATATTCCGTTCTGAGTCTGAACTAGGGGGTTGGGGGGCCACTGAACCTGAAAGAACATAACCTCCTCTTGCACAGAATCAGCCCTCTTCTAGTCATTATTTTGGCTAGTTGAGACATTCAGCTAATAAGTGTGTAACAAATTGACCAGCCTGGTCATGATTATAGTATGATTGGTTCCATCATGAATTGGAGTCATCATAAAGACTAAAGCTTTAAATCACGTATAAATTTTGTAATCAATACATAAAATCAATAGACACATTTGACAGTTTATTTTGAAACCGCTTCACAGCATGTGTGAGAGACAAAGACAGTTTACAAAAAGTGCCCAAGAACAGAAATGTTTCTTTGAAATCAGACAGAATAGAGGCATAGAAAAGAACGAAACAGAACACTTATAAAATCACATACACATCAGGGCATTGTTCCCCATCATTTGGAATTCATAAGGCAGCAGAGAGGTAAATACTGCTTGTAAGTGCTGGACTAGGACGAGTTTCTCTTCTGACTGTCAGCCATTGCATAAAACTGGTCCCAGATCAGCCTCTTAAAGCATCTTTAATACTCCTCTCCCTCCTCTTCATCCTCCACAGACTCGGTGCCAACCTCCTCATAATCTTTCTCCAGTGCGGCAAGATCCTCTCTGGCCTCAGAGAACTCTCCCTCTTCCATTCCTTCTCCAACATACCAATGAACGAAGGCACGCTTGGCGTACATCAGATCGAACTTGTGGTCCAGACGGGCCCAGGCCTCAGCAATAGCTGTGGTGTTGCTCAGCATGCACACAGCTCTCTGTACCTTGGCCAAGTCTCCACCAGGGACCGCTGTGGGTGGCTGGTAATTAATGCCAACCTGTTGAGAAAGAGGAGACATTGTTACATTTACTAAAGTTTGAAGAAAGGATGTTTAAAAATGTCATCTTGTCAACCTCTCCCACCTTGAATCCAGTTGGGCACCAGTCCACAAACTGGATGGAACGTTTGGTCTTAATGTTGGCAATGGCGGCATTGACATCTTTGGGTACGACATCACCACGATACAGCATACAGCAGGCCATGTACTTGCCATGCCGGGGGTCACACTTTACCATCTGATTGGATGGCTCAAAGCAGGCACTGGTGATCTCGGACACGGAAAGCTGCTCATGGTAAGCCTTTTCAGCAGAGATGATGGGAGAGTATGTGACCAGTGGGAAGTGGATTCTGGGATATGGCACCAAGTTGGTCTGGAACTCAGTCAGATCAACGTTGAGGGCACCATCAAATCGCAGGGAAGCCGTGATGGAGGACACTATCTGACCGATGAGACGGTTGAGGTTGGTGTAGCTGGGACGCTCGATGTCGAGATTTCGGCGACAAATGTCGTAGATAGCCTCGTTATCTACCATGAAGGCACAGTCAGAGTGCTCTAGGGTGGTGTGGGTGGTAAGGATGGAATTGTAAGGCTCGACCACAGCAGTGGAGACCTGAGGAGCAGGATAGATGGCAAACTCCAGCTTGGACTTCTTGCCGTAGTCAACTGAGAGACGCTCCATCAGCAGGGATGTGAAACCAGAGCCAGTGCCTCCACCAAAACTGTGGAAAATAAGGAAACCTTGGAGACCAGTGCACTGGTCCGTCTAGATCGGGAGGCGGGGGGGGAAACTCATGTTAACAGACATACTGTATATTGGTCTTAACTGCACTTAAAAGGATAGTTGCCCCCAAATAAAAATTGTCACCCATTACTCACCCTCACAGTGCATTTCACTTCCTTGTGTTATAAGAACGCAAGTTAGAGTAAATGACAGAATTTTTATTTCTGGGTGAACTATGCTTTCAAGACGCCCCTTTTTAATGTAAGCAATACCATATTAGTTACCAGCCAAAATTAGTTATTACAAAATTAAGTTACCTTTACCATAATCTAACTAACAGTTAAATGTAATAATTTTAGGGTCTTAAGACTACATCCCTACTTTGTGTTTCTCTGATGCTCAATCATAGTTCGTACCAGTTTGCGGACACGCTCCAGGACCATATCAATAATCTCCTTGCCAACAGTGTAATGGCCACGGGCGTAATTATTGGCAGCATCTTCTTTCCCAGAGATGAGCTGCTCTGGATGAAACAGCTGTCTGTAGGTTCCAGTCCTCACCTCATCTGAAACAAAATACAAGTGTATCATCGCTTTTTGATATACAGCTCTTTAAAACGTAAAACCAGCCATTCACATTTAAACTGAACTCTGGATGGTGGAGATAGCATACACATTAATTTCAACATTTCAGGCATAACAAAACACTGATTTGCAACAAGCCAGAAGCTTGGTTTTATTGCTGAGATAGATATATATATATATACACACACACACTCACCAATGACTGCAGGCTCCAGATCCACAAACACAGCTCGTGGCACATGCTTCCCAGAGCCAGTCTCACTGAAGAAAGTGTTGAAAGAGTCATCCCCTCCACCAATGGTCTTATCACTTGGCATATTGCCATCAGGCTGGATGCCATGCTCCAGGCAATACAACTCCCAGCATGCATTGCCAATCTGTACTCCAGCCTGGCCCACATGGATGGAGATGCACTCACGCTGCATGGGGGGGTAAAAAAAAAAAAAGACATTAAATTGCTGCCAACCAATTGCTGGCTCCAGGAACAAAACCAATAATCTTAGAACATGATGGACAGAACTTTCAATGTTTAAGATGTTTTACATAATTTTTTTCCCCCTTCAAAACCTGATGTAAAATATGTTTGTCCCAAAAGTTGTAACATTTTTGCCAGGCAGCTTTTCAGTGGCATTTAATACACGTGTAAGTTATAGTTTTAAAAATGTGACTAGTATCTGTCATGTTGGATGTTGACTTTGAACCTTGTGAAGCTGAAACTCTCAATGAAGTCCTGACTTCCTCATGTGGCTGAACTTGAAACTTTAATGACAGTTCAATCACTAACTGGAGTCGAAAGGTCAACTAAACGGCACTATGGAACCACCTAAACCTGGAAAAGAGAGGAGCCAGATCTTGCATTTACTGATTGAATGAATCATCATTATTTGGTCTGATCTGAAGACCAAAAAATAAAAGACTATTATCCGGTAAATATGTACTTCCTGAATCTCTCAGAAACCATTTGAATGACATTTCACTTCCTTATGTTAAAAGAATGCTTTAGGAATGTTCCAAACCTGTGAGACTTCCTTCAGTGGAACACAAAAGATGTCAGATTGACAGCTTCAGTCACCATTTACGTCATTCGAATGGGGAAGGGAAAATGATGCAATTACTTCAGAGGTGACTGAAGCTGTCAGTTCTGCCTGATATCACCATTTGTGGAAGAAGAAACAACTATCACCAAAAGTCTCAGTGCATTCTGATAATACTACCCTCCGGGTGAAAAACTAGTATCTCCCAAGCACATAATACTTTTGTGAAAAATGGACAAATCATTTTTCAGGTTAGGAAGTAGGAATGAGACTCAAGAGTGCACGTTAACTGATCTCTCGCGCTTTATCTCATAATGGGCGTCAGGAAAGAGCCAGTAACCTGAACGAAGGCACAATTGAAGAACAAGAGCTATTGATATTCAGCAGTCAACATCAAAGCAACGACAAAAACGACTAACGGTATTTTAAAAGAATGACCGCTCCAATTGTATCTTGAGGGTTAAGTCTGTAGAAGTAGGATGAAAACCAGTCAGCAGACTCCCCCATCCCCCAGCCTCGCGCTCTTCCCGGGCAGCGCGCGTGAGCGGCCTCTGCGGTGGAATTCCACGGATTCCTCACAAGCAGCCTCGGAGTTCTATTATATTACGCTCCAATACAAACCGACCGGGGGAAAAAAAAGTGATATTCATTTTTTAAAGGTCGTCTACAAAAAAAGTCACATTTCCTGCATGGCGCACAAAAAAAATTAACGAGGAAACGAAGACACAGAAAAGATAGGAAGATTAAACATCTGCAGTTATATAAAGATGGTTAAAAATGTGACTAAAGAAACTTTACCTCAGTGTCTTAAAGGGCCAGTTCACTTAAAATGTATATATTCCTCATGTTGTTTTATGTCTTTATGATTTTTACAGGTTTTAGTCGCATCTTTTTGAATGTGAACGTAGGATGTCAACCTTCCTGAACTGTAATTGTGTTCCAAGGAAAATCGAGAGGTATAACGTTTCTGGTTTGAAAGTGAATGACAGAACTTTTACATTTAGATAAACTGTCCCTTTAAGATGCATCAAATTAAGCCATACATCTACGAAATCAAAGAGCGCAACATCAAAAATAATCAACTTAGTCGGTTTTGGTTGGAACGACAATGATTTTTTTTTGTTAAACCTGTAAAGTATTCATTTGTTAGAGACTAGAGTCTCACTTACCATTTTTGCTTAGTCTTCGTGGATAAAAGTTCTTGAGAAAACGTGAAAGTTTTTTGGTGGGAAAATCACCTAAAATCGTTTTTGAGCCCTGTTGAATGCAGACGCGTAACGTGTCTCCGCCAACGCAGCAGTGAGGGGCCAAAAGTGCGCGATCCTGTCTATATACCCGCGTGAACTCTCACACCGCCCGCTGCAGCGCGCGATTGGCCAGCGGCAGCATCAGCACCCTCCTTGCTATACGATTGGTGCAACCAAACACTCATCTTTAGATTTAAAAGTATTGCAACACTTCCAACCGTTATCGAGAGCGAAATGTTTGCTATGCCTCCGCCTTTTTTCATGATAAGAAAATGGGTTATCGACATAGACTGTATTGGAGAAATGAATTATGCAAATCTTTTTATCTTTTTTTTTAAGAGGGGAGGTGTTTCCTTGGAAAGTTCAAATTTCATCTTATGTGCTTCAGGTATTTTTTTGTTCGACAGCTTTTCTTCACAAAAGTTCATTAGATACAGAGTTTAAGAGAGAAACTATCAACTCGGTCAGTTCAGTTCAGACAGTTCAGTGTAGAGCAGACAAAAACAAGTTAATCACCCAGCTTTTATAAAATTTATATAAAAGCTTATATAAATAAAAATAAAAAAGAGACAGTGATACCATGAATAAAGAAGCTGGAAATATATATATATATATATATACACACACACACACATTTAAAAATAAAATGTAGTTATTTGGGTTTTACTGTAATTATTTTTCTTAATTTAGGCTTTCATGTTGCGTTTCTTGAATGGTACAAGTTTCCCAGGTGCACTTGAAGGCACCATTAGACACCATCCCAAATATACTTTTTAGCAGTAAATACGACAGCAAAAAAAAAAAAAAAAAAAAAGATTTAAGTTGATCTTTAAATGTTTTATGTAGTTACAGCAAAATCACCAGACCCATTGCAAAAAGCAATTTAAATATTTTTGTAATTTTGGCGGAGGATATGCAGCAAAAATTGGGAAATATGGCTTAAAATTTAAGTGCAGGATCTATTTTAAAATCTTCTCAAAGGTAAAAACCCGATTACAAAAAAAGTTGGGACACTGTACAAATTGTGAATAAAAACAGAATGCAATGATGTGGAAGTTTCAAATTTCAATATTTTACTCAGAATAGAACATAGATGACATATAAAATGTTTAAACTGGGAAAATGTATAATTTTAAGGGAAAAATAAGTTGATTTTCAATATCATGGCATCAACACATCTCAAAAAAGTTGGGACAAGGCCATGTTTACCACTGTGTGGCATCCCTTCTTTTTATAACAGTCTGCAAACATCTGTGGACTGATGAGACCAGTTGCTCAAGTTTAGGAATAAGAATGTTGTCCCATTCTTGTCTAATACAGGCTTCTAGTTGCTCAACTGTCTTAGGTCTTCTTTGTCGCATCTGGCGCACTTGTAGATGATGATAACTTCAAATTCTTTGCAATTTTTCTCTGAGAAACTCCTTTCTGATATTGCTCCACAATTTTTCACTTTGACTTCTGAGAGACACTGCCACTCTGAGAGGTTCTTTTTATACCCAATCATGTTCCCAATTGACCTAATACATTGCAAATTGGTCCTCCAGCTGTTCCTTATATGTATATGTAACTTTTCTGGCCTCTTATTGCTACCAAACTTTTTTGAAATGTGTAGCTCTCATGAAATCCAAAGTGATGCAATATTTGGTATGACATTTCAAAATGTCACACTTTCAACATTTGATATGTTATCTGTATTCTATTGTGAATAAAATATAAGTTGATGAGATTTGTAAATTATTCGATTGTTTTTTTTCCTCACAATTTGTACAGTGTCCCAACTTTTTTGAAATCGCGTTTGTACATTGATGATGTGAAACCTCAGTCGTGTTACATGATGAACAGACTTTTCCTTTATTGTCTTTATCATGGAGGTGCACTATTAAAATAGCATACCACATCAATGATATACTGCAGAACAACCACCATGCAAGTCATTTTTCATTCAAATTAATGGGTTGGTTACCAGTATTCAATGAGACAGTTTCACTGAGAGAGCACAGCTAAATTCACCCGTGCATTTGGATTCACACCATTAAACATGTAAAACACCAGCACACTGGCTTCATGATTTCTGATGGTTCTGTACATGATGATGGAAAAATCCCTGGCGCCTTAGGCATGTAGATAAAGGGTTGTCAATGAGAGGAGCCCCAGCAAACCAGAGATGATGATGACTATGTCTTGACGGATGTCAAAGACAGAATTGACACAAATTACACAAAGCACCTCTGTTGTCACATCCTGATGAATCTGGCAATGTTAACTTCTTCAGGAAGGATTCAGTAACTTGGGCAGTAAGGCATACACATACTTGTCTCTTCTCCGAGACATTCTGACACCAGTAGATTATTATATTGCACTTTAAGGGATCCAACTGAGTCAATCTCAAAGGGAACCAAAGATCACAGAGTCTGTATGTAGAGGACAAAAACTTGGCAAACACTCATGTTGACTGTATCATAAAAGTTAGTGTTTTTTTCCCCCATCAAGGGAAATCAAGGACTGAGATCTCAAATGGCAACAAAATTAAAATCCAAAAATGGGAGAGAGTCATAAAAGGCTGGTAATGGGATCTGATGATCCTATGATCATTGAAGCACAGATTCCAGCATTCAGATGTAAAAAGCCCCTCTGTCAGAACCGATTCTCTTCTCATTTTTCTCTGAGCACACAAACTCCTGCATCACAGCGTTGTGTTGCCATTGAAGTCACCACCTCCCAGCTGTCAATCACAGGGTCATAACATTCAATACTACTGAGCAGTGAGTTCCCATCATATCTGCAGAAAGAACACAAATGGAATATCATAACAATATTAAGTCATTCATTTATTTTCTTGTGGTAACAAAGGCTCAATATAGAAGAGTCTACCATGCTATATTGACATCTTACCCTGCAATGGCATAAAGGCGGCCCCTCAGGATTGTGGCTCCAACGTAGCAGCGTGGTGTGGTCATATTGGCCACAGTGGTCCAATAGTCTGTGCGGATGTTGTACACCTCTACAGAAGACAGGTGGGCCGTGCCGTCAAACCCTCCGACAACATATATGTGATCATTCAGCAAAGCCACACCAGCCCCTGTAGATGAAAACAGTCACGGTTTGTAGCAGCAGTCAAATTATTGTTTGACCTCAGACTAATTTATGATTAAAAGGATTAAGTTTACATTAAGCAAATAATCCATACAATATTTCATAATATTACTTTTACATCAAATAACTGCAGTCTTGGTATGCAAAAGAGACCAGTTTCAAAAACATAAATCTTACAGACCCCAAACTTCTGAATGGTAGTGTATAGAATATTATAATATTTATTAGCATGTTAAAAAGGATTCTCATGCGAGTGTACCGGAGCGTTTTTTGGCCATGGGAGTGACACTGGTCCAATGTCCCGTGTGAGGGTCATACCGCTCTACAGAATTCAAGATGTTCAGACCATCATAACCACCTACATTCACAACACAACACAACACAACACATTGTTTACCATGTCTGAAAAGCTGTATGTCTATCTGAACATGCCTGTGCCAAGCCTTCGGAATTCCTGCCATTATGAATGCTAGTTATGAGCAATTGTATCACAAGAAGACCAAAAGAAATCACCACAAACATTGACTCATACTCATTTACCTTCTACAACAAACAAAACGTTACCCAAACAGTAAATGAGTCCACTGGCTACAACAAGTCCTGCCCCCTCCCTCGCAGTCTGCATATCTCCCAGCATGCTCCACTGGTCAATATTGGGGTCATACCGCTCCATGCTGGTGTGACGTCTACTACCATCAAATCCCCCCGCAACGTAGATCATATCTGTGAAAGGAAAAATTTATGCCTGACTAGTTCTGAAAATACCAACATTTTGATTGACACAAAGCTGGTTTACTCAACTGACTTGCAAAAGAGAAGCACTTCAGGAAAAGTAGCCAAAGAACATTGTTTGAAGAAAATCATCCTGCTGTACATCCACCGAACCCACATAATTCAGACTCACTGAACTCGTTTGGTTGGCAGATTCAGTTTCAGTCTTATGTGAACTGTACTGTTTTGTTCAATGCTCATGTGCCTGAAAGTCTTCAAAAACACAACCCACCTTGATCCAGAATCCAAAAGAGCCTACTAGAACTCAACGAATGTGCGAAATCAAGCATCATGCCATCATACAGAACAGGTACCTCCAAGGGTTGTAGCTCCTGCAAGGCCTCTGCGTACATTCATTGTGGCGACAGAGTACCAGACTCCATCTTCATCTGCTGTGTAGTCCAAACACTCAACTGAACTCAACCGTGATCGGCCATCGTACCCACCGATAACATAGACACGATCATTCAGGGCAACAGTGGCAACGTAGCGCCGTTTCCTTGCAATGTTCTGGTACATAAATATATTTTGAGAGAAATAAACACCACCTGCTGGTCAAATTACCTTCAAAATTCATGCAGCATTACACTAACATGTTTTAATACTAAAGACATGATGTTTGCTTCAGTGGCATGGTTGCCCACTGACATTGCACAAATGTTTTTAAATAAATGGGCAACATAACTTACAGGAAGAAAGCTCCACTCTCTGGTTTTGGGATCATACTTCTCAACAACATCAATGGGTGATTGTTGGCTGCCAAATCCTCCAATTACCAAGAGAACCTCTTTGGCACCTAAAACCCAATCCAGTGTCAAAAAAATAGTTGTACGAGGCTTCACAAGTAGATCAACGAACATGTTAAAACATGCAAGACTTATTCAGCCAAAGAGTGAAATGTCAAAATGATTAATATATACTGAGAAATCAGTTAGACTGAATGATTTCAAGCCTAAATACTGAAAACACACAGAGGCATCAGACCGAGTCTTGCTTGGGTTCGAGGACTCTGCATCTCGCTGCGTAACTCTGGCCGGAGGTGAAACTTCTTTGCTTCGTCCACCAAATCTCGACATGGCAGACTGCAGTGTATCAATGGCTAAAATGTAGACGCGACACTCAAACCAAATATCATGCAATAATGTAAACAAAATAAACACATTGGTGAGGAGGATGTCTTTGGTTCTAACTGCAGCATCCTGTACATTCATACAGTCAGCATGTATTTGATTAGCAGAATCTGACCTCTATATCAATGACATCAGTGATGTATCGTGGGGTGAGCAGGGGCATGCGCACATACTCCAGCAGATCGGCCAGATACGGCTCTCTCTCTTTTCTGTTGTGCTTCACCCAGTTCAGAACTGCCTCGAACACAGGCTCCTCGGAGTCAACCTACACATATAACACAGATTTGTTCAGGCACAAAACCCCTGTAGCAAAACTAACTTCTAATTTTCATGGTTTTAGATCTGCAACTTCTCCAGGTAACCACAAATTTAAGTCCAAATGTTGTAATTACACCTTCAGAATAAATGGACGGTTGTGAGAGACAGGAATTTAACAACACAAAAGGCAGATGTTTTTGTTTGTGTAAAAAAACAAGATAAAAAAGCAGGGCTACAGGTCTGCACTTGCGTATTTACTTTTTTCATATCATTACGGAAAGTGGCTAGAAGTCTCAAAAACACAAAAGAAATACCATTTCAAACCTGCGGCCAAATACGCTGCTCAAAACCAGCCTGAACTGGTTCCTATGTGCTGCAAACTTTGCAGACTAATGTCTTACTAGGTGTGTAAACTATTGGGTATATTCTATAATAATCTTTTGTATCACTTGTGCCCTTTACGTAGAGATTGGAAAGTTTAATTACATGAATGGCCAAGCAAAGGGTATTTAGAAAGTGAAAAACTCATTCTAGGTACAGAAGAGAATATTGTATCTATATTCTATAGAGCCCAGTGAGCAGAAAACATACCTGTAGTGAAAGGTAATGAATGATTTTGCTAGTCATTTTAATATTACTGGCTTCATTTCAATCATTTTAAAGGTGTGATGATGGAACAGTTTACAGAATACAAGTGAGGTTAATCGCTCAACTTCCACGATTTATGTAAACAAAAACATTTGGTTTTGAAACCATGTTTAAACAAGTGACAAATATTAATCATTTTCATCATTTTGAATTCAGATGTAGTCAATTGGGCTTAAAATCTAGTCATTTTGTTTTGTTCAGCCTACTTCTGTGTTATGTTTTTTGACTTGAATTTTGCAATAATGAATGCCTGACTCAGAGGTAAGAGGTTCCCAGGTGTGCTTGAAGGCAAGACTCGTTCAGACTAAAAGAGAGCAGAGAAGGTCAATGCAGACAATCCCACCTGGATCTCATCACACTTGATAAGTTTTTCCACCTCACTCTGACTGAGCAGCATAAATTCTTCCTGTTGCACCACCTCAGCAAAATGTTTCTGTGAGAACAGTTCAGCCGCCTGCATCAATTCCAGACAGTTGTGCGTTTCTGCAAAGTCTCTGATTCCCAGACAGTTTGATGGATCCAACTGACTATTAAGAAAATCACAGCAAGCTCTCTTCACACCTGTGGAGAACAAACACACAAATAACATCAAAATGGTTTATATTCATTAAATACAGCAGAATTACATCTAAATCCACAGCAGGCATACTAATCAAGAAAATGCATTAAGCAGATATGAAAAAGCTAATTCAATGATTTATATTGCAGATATTATGTGTGACAGAAAAACCTGCTTTGATTCAAGAACAGTCTTTATTTCTAGTTGGTAATTTAGTATGCTGGGAAACAAGTCTTCACTTTACTGCTGATCTCTAACAAAAATGGATTCGCCTGAGGGATTTGGCTAGTTATATTGCTCTTGCAACTTGCATTTCCTTCTGCTCACAGTAACCCAGAAGCCTGATACTGCCAAAGTCATTCTTGTCAGAAGGCAAGACACTACACCTAAGTGTCAAGCTCCATTTTGTTTGTGCCAAACATAAATGTTTTACTTCCGGGATGAAGTACAGTCGTGGCCAAAAGTTTTGAGAATAACAAATATTGGAAATGGGAAAAGTTGCTGCTTAAGTTTTTATAATAGCAATTTGCATATACTCCAGAATGTTATGAAGAGTGATCAGATGAATTGCATAATCCTTCTTTGCCATGAAAATTAACTTGATCCCAAAAAAACCTTTCCACTGCATTTCATTGCTGTCATTAAAGGACCCGCTGAGATCATTTCAGTAATCGACTTGTTAACTCAGGTGAGAATGTTGACGAGCACAAGGCTGGAGATCATTATGTCAGGCTGATTGGGTTAGAATGGCAGACTTGACATGTTAAAAGGAGGGTGATGCTTGAAATCATTGTTCTTCCATTGTTAACCATGGTGACCTGCAAAGAAACGCGTGCAGCCATCATTGCGTTGCATAAAAATGGCTTCACAGGCAAGGATATTGTGGCTACTAAGATTGCACCTAAATCAACAATTTATAGGATCATCAAGAACTTCAAGGAAAGAGGTTCAATTCTTGTAAAGAAGGCTTCAGGGCGTCCAAGAAAGTCCAGCAAGCGCCAGGATAGTCTCCTAAAGAGGATTCAGCTGCGGGATCGGAGAGCCACCAGTGCAGAGCTTGCTCAGGAATGGCAGCAGGCAGGTGTGAGCGCATCTGCACACACAGTGAGGTAAAGACTTTTGGAAGATTGCCTGGTGTCAAGCAGGGCAGCAAAGAAGCCACTTCTCTCCAAAAAAAACATCAGGGACAGATTGATCTTCTGCAGAAAGTATAGTGAATGGACTGCTGAGGACTGGGGCAAAGTCATATTCTCCAATGAAGCCCCTTTCCGATTGTTTGGGGCATCTGGAAAAAGGCTTGTCCGGAGAAGAAAAGGTGAGCGCTACCATCAGTCCTGTGTCATGCCAACAGTAAAGCATCCTGACACCATTCATGTGTGGGGTTGCTTCTCATCCAAGGGAGTGGGCTCACTCACAATTCTGCCCAAAAACACAGCCATGAATAAAGAATGGTACCAAAACACCCCCCAACAGCAACTTCTTCCAACAATCCAACAACAGTTTGGTGAAGAACAATGCATTTTCCAGTACGATGGAGCACCGTGCCATAAGGCAAAAGTGATAACTAAGTGGCTCGGGGACCAGAATGTTGAAATTTTGGGTCCATGGCCTGGAAACTCCCCAGATCTTAATCCCATTGAGAATCCTCAAGAGGCGGGTGGACAAACAAAAACCCACTAATTCTGACAAACTCCAAGAAGTGATTATGAAAGAATGGGTTGCTTTCAGTCAGGATTTGGCCCAGAAGTTGATTGAAATCATGCCCAGTCTAATTGCAGAGGTCCTGAAAAAGAAGGGCCAACACTGCAAATACTGACTCTTTGCATAAATGTCATGCAAACTATTTGAAAACTAATATTTATGTAATTCTCAAAACTTTTGGCCACGACTGTACACGGGGCTTTTGGGTTTTTTGTCACAATCTTTGTCAAAAACATCCTCTAGTTTGAGTGTTCAAGGGAATCTGTGGATGCTTTATAAGTTTCTCCTAATTTAGACAACGTACAATTGATCTCCTTGTCAGTTCACTCTCAGTTTGGTAGAAGTGACTGATCTCAAAAGTATCTGGGATGTGTTTTCCATTTGATTACAAGGACACAGTTCCTTTAAAGGCTAAAGGCAATGCAAGTCTTTTTATAACCATATACAGTTTTTTCTTCCAATTCCAATATCACGGTTGCACAGTGGTTACATAATTATATTGTACACATAATAATAGAAATACTTTTATTAAATGAAACAATAATCCTGAGAAGTGGGCATGACTGGTTTTTCACTTTATCACTTTATGTTTCAAAGACAAGTCACTGAATGTGATTCATGTTATTTTTTAATTTTATTATTTTAAATACATTTCAATATTTCCCCAGTTTCTGTTTAAAAGTGATTCGGTTTCATTTTCTTTTTATTCTAAACATCTACAAAGAGGGAGATTTAGCTAAATTTGATGGACAGTATTTGGAGAAGGAGATGCAATACAATTAAAACAATTTCAGTAAGTTTTTTTTTTTAGAAAATAAATTAATTATCAGATAAACTTAACTACTCACTTCCTTAAATTCTTCCTTAGAATTTTTTTTGTTTGTGTGTGTGTGGAGACCAGATTCTTCTGTAGTCTTTATCTTCTGCAACTGAGCTCTAAAAGCAGGTCTGTGGCAATAATTGCTCCCTTAATTTCATGCAGGTTTGTTCTTGTTTTTGTCTCCTTCACAATTAAGTCTCAGTGAGTCCTTATCGTGCCTGGATCTCAGCAAGCATTTAATGTTAATTTCCTTATAATCATGCTGATTTTTTTCTTTTTAATGCCACATTTGAAATAAGCTAAGGTTAATGTATCACATACAGCACATGTAAAAATGGTTTTATCATGTGCTTTATTCAGATATGCTGATCTTGTTATTTACTTTGAGTGTATATACAAATCTATAAACGTTGAACAAATAATCAAATGGGTTTGGTAATATTAGAATCCCATAACAAAGAAACAACAATGTGAGCTGAGCTGGTTTGTGTGTTTGTACCTTTGAGCTGCAGGAGACAGGCAGCGGGCAGCAGCTCCTGAACATTTTCTACAGTAACCAGCACCGTCTCTGTGTAAACAAAATCCAACAGGATCTCCATGGTGGATGCTGTGAGGCCCTGAATGTCCACAAAGGACTTCCCTTTTTCAGCAAGCTATAGAGCAACAAGAAAATTATGACACGTTAAAATAAATCTTCCCCCCACCCCCTTATCTTGGCAAAAAAAAAAAAAACTGACACGAAACACATGACAGCATTCTAGAACTTTAATTTCAGATTAAGAATACAAAATAAAAGCCACAGCAGGGATAAGTAAGTGGAACAGAAGTAAGCCATATGGAACACAAATGCATATTTCTGCCCAATACCACAACTGTAAAATTGTCATGTGCTGCAGGGATGACATATTTTTTTAGGTCAAAACCCAGAAGTGAGTTAACATTTTAGCACTTCTGGTTCCATTGTCCTAAAATAAGGTTTGTGATATTTTCACATTTTATTCAGCTCCCATAAAACACAGCAGTAATACCCCCTTGTGATGTTTTAAAGCCTTGTCTTGAAAAATATAGTTGCTAACAAGTGGCTAAATGAATGGAAACAGAAAAACTCATCTACTCACTAGTCTGCTTTTACAGTCTGTCAAGTCAAGTCACCTTTATTTGTAAAGTGCTTTATAATGAATACTTATTAATACTTAATATAGGTTGTGTCAAAGCAGCTTTACAGTGTTAAACAGGAAAATAGTTTGTCATGTCATAATGAAAGAAAACAATAACAGAGTAATTTTTCAGCTAAAGTCAGTTCACTGATGATTCAGTGATGTCATCATCCAGTTCAGCTCTCTTCCATTAGTGTCTGTGCAATCAGTCAAGCGTTCCCAACTAAGCAAGCCAAAGGTGACAGCGGCAAGGAACCAAATCTCCATCGGTGACAGAAATGGAGAAAAAAACCTTGGGAGAAACCGGCTCAGTTGGGGAGCCAGTTCTCCTCTGACCAGACGACACCAGCATGGTGTGGTTTGATTCCAGCCTGCAACGCAGGTCAGATTGTGCAGAGAATGTGTCTGGTTCCCGTGGTCTTGTTCCGACTGTTGTCAAGGTGATGAGGTCTTCGCAGGGGATCTGTCTCTGGGGTGCATCTAGTTGACAAGGTCTCAGTGATCACACTTTTGCAAACTATTCTAAATCAAACTTTCATGGAAAATGTTTCTGTCCCACTTTATATCAGGTGTCTTTTTTTTTACTTAATAAAACAATGAATTGTTAGGTACAATGCACTTACCGTGTTCATGTTGATTTGCAGAACACTTACGATGCTATTGATGGTGGATACGGGCAAAGTTAGGGACAGGTTTGGTGGTATGGTTAGGTTTAAGGGGTAGAGGGTTAAACAGTGTAACTACAGAACTTAATTACAAGTGTAATTACAGGATAGTATTTTCAAATAGAAGTATAATGTAAAACATGCATGTACACAAGAAGTGGACTGTATCAAATTTGGATTCTGATTTTTTTTGCTAAGACTATGATTCCATCTAGTCATAAGCCTCTTTCACACAGTAATACCAGTAAATTGCCATAAAATTACCAGAACGACTTTACCGCTAAATTCAAAAATGCGCTGTTCACACAGTCAACGACATTGTCTTTTTTCCGGAAAAGCACCATTCACACATCCATTCCAAAATACCGGTAAATTCTGTGACGTCAATAACCTCTAAACAGCTGTGCTTGTATTTTTAAACATGGAGGGTAATATGTGATCAGTATCTCTGTTGATGGTTTATTTTTTTTTTCAAACTTTAGAATTCATGCAACTGCTTTTGTTACAGAGACATCGTAATAGACGACTGGTTTAAATAATTTTACTCTCCATTAATAAAACACCCGATGCTGTCGGGAGCTGACCAATTTAGTAAAAAATAGTCTTGAAAGGATTAATAGCAAAATGAAGTTGCGATTGTAAATTGCAGTCTGTAAGATGCACATTGCAGAAAAGGTGCGTTCACAAATGTAGCCTATGCTGATCCAAATTCATATCAAATAGTCTATCAGCGCAGATAAACAGTTCTGCGTTCAAATTGAGTTCAAAAGATGTCACAAAGCACCGGAAAAAGTAATTACCGTGAATGTGACAGAGGGAAATAGTAAAAATATATTTGAATTAATTACTAATAAACTAGTGTTTTCTGAGTCTGTGTCCCTAAGAATGAAGTTGCCTGACTCGTCATCTCCTCAGACGCGCCTTCTATACGGATTATGATTGTATTGAGATTTTTTTTTTCGTTAAGTAGTAATTTAAAGCTTTCTATAGATATATTTATCATGTCAGTGAGGCATGTATTCGCTGAGTTTCGGTTTATTTTTGTAAGCTCTCCTGTTCAAGACGAGACGGCATAAAGCATGTTTGTTTTCTTTATTTTATATTTCTTTATTTTATATTATGATCGCGCTGGCACCTATATGTCCCAAAAAAGCGTGCTTTATCTTGCACTCTCCGCACAAAATATTCGATATAGCGGGTTTAACGTTAAAACATTGTTACATGCTTGAACTGTTTTATATCTTTAGATTTTATTTTAGACAATTCGTGATGATTTGAGAAGGCTAAACTGATTAAACATAGGCTATGTAAACTCTCTCTCCGTGCTTGCCGCTTTAAAAACAAAACTTATAAGCCTGTTTAACGATCAAAAACTGCTCCAAACATACAAAACTGAACTATTTTAATTACTGAAACAGTAGTATAAGCTGTTTTGGGAGAATTGGGAAAAAGACGGGCTGAACATCCTCAAGTGAGTTGCGGGGCAAACCGAAAGTTGATGCCGAATGTCCAGCACTCTTCTTCTCTGCTCCGAATTCTCATTTGTACCCTATGTGGTTTTCCCTATGTAAAAACTAAAATAAGTTTTTTTGTGTTCGGCATGGGGTGCCGCGGGTTGAGATCCACTGGTTTAGAGCTACAGGATTTGTTGAGTAGCAGGATCCCCAAATAGATTGACAAAAGTCATAATAGGAACAATAAATACTTCCACTACTACTTCGTTTGTGATGGTCGTTTATTTTTTAGATATTAAGAAGCAATGTTTTCAGTTTATTGAAACAGTTTATTATTATTCCGTTTATTGATGACCTGACTTTGTCCTGTGAATGCATTGCTCTCGGAGACAGTTAACAGTTATTTCATCATACGTTACTGCATCAATAACAGTTTCTCTCAGATGACGACAAATTTCTTCATCCATGGATGACATTTATTTTATTTTATTAAATAGTGCGTGAATGCGTCACATTGTTATGATTGGCCCGGAGTAGACGTCTTACGTCACCGCGTTCTGAACTCGTACGTGCTCATACCGGTAATTTCCCTTTTGCGTTCACACACAACAGAATTCCGTCAATTTACTGGTAATGTTACAACTTCTCATAAAGCCCTTTCACACATACAGACTTTTCCGGAAAATTACCGGTAAATTGCCGTAAAGATATCATGTGTGAATAGGATCATTTAAAAAATACCGGTAAATTCGTTCCGGCAATTTACTGGTATGAGAAGTTGTAACATTACCAGTAAATTGCCGGAATTCTGCTGTGTGTGAACGCAGAAGGAAAATTACCGGTATGAGCACGTACGAGCTCAGAACGCGGTGACGTAAGACGTCTACTCCGGGCCAATCATAACAATGTGACGCATTCACGCACTGTTTAAGAAAATAAAATAATTGTCATCCAACTGAAGCGACAGTGAAATTAAAGCGTTTCTCCTTATCCGGTCGGATGAATAAATTTATCGTCATCTGAGAGAAACTGTTAGTGATGCAGTAACGTATGATAAAATAACTGTTAATGTAGTGGTGGAAATTATGATTCTTTTTAGAGATTCGTTCATTTTCAGGTCGTTCACCAAAATGATTCGTTCAGAATCGTTCACCGATTCGTTCAGTGACCATTTCTTCGTATTACACAAAATAAGCCAGCAGATGGCAAAAAAAGAGTGTATTATGTGTTATGTCTTAAGTCAACGAACGTATTCACTTGTTACAAAAACTGATCTGGCTTTATTAAAATGTGTGTATAATCACATTCAATATATAAAGTCTAATTAAGTTTTTCAGATGAACAAAGCACAAGGTTTTCTTGCCTAATTAGCATTTTAATTGTTTGGTCAGACAGTTTGTATATTATATATTCACATTCATAAATCGGGGATTACACGTGGAGTTGCTAAATATCAAAACAAGCGTATGTGCACAGTACAGTAGGCTACTTAACTGCGCTTTGCATTTTTGTGAGATTGACATGCTAAATGGCAGACTAACCCGGTTTACTCTCATTCATTTAGTTCAAGAACGAGATAAGCTATGTGCCAGTTCATTTCATTCACGAACGACATGTATCAGCTCATTCAACTCATTCACGAACGACATGTGTATCAGTTCAGTCATTTCATTCACGAACGACATGTATCAGCTCATTCAACTCATTCACGAACGACATGTGTATCAGTTCAGTCATTGCATTCACGAACGAGATGTATCAGCTCATTCAACTCATTCACGAACGACATGTGTATCAGTTCAGTCATTTCGTACACGAACGATAAGATCTTCAGATCTAGTTAAGACTCATATGAAACTCGTTCATTAAGGGCGTATTCGTTCACTACATTCAACAAATCACATACTCTGTCACATCTCATACTCGAAGGCTATTGGCTCGAGGTTGAGTAATTCTTTGACAGGATGAAATGGTTGTTACCCGGTTCACTGAGCTGCGCATGCGCTGCTTATAGCGCCGCGCTGCTGTGAAGGGAGGAACTTCACTGAAAGAGAAGTACGAGTCAGTGGATTACGTGAACGAGAACGATTCGTTCACCTAGAACATTTGTTCAAAAAGAACGATTCGTTCAGTAACGACACATCACTACTTTAACGTTAACTGTCTCCGAGAGCAATGCATTCACAGGACAAAGTCACGTCATCAATAAACTGAAAACATTGTCTTAATATCTAAAAAATAAACGACCATCACAAACAAAGTAGTAGTGAAAGTATTTCTTGTTCCTATTATGACTTTTTACAACTTATTTTAGTTTTTTCCCAATTCTCCCAAAACAGCTTACTACTGTTTCAGTTTTGTATGTTTGGAGCAGTTTTTGATCGTTAAACAGGCTTATAAGTTTTGTTTTTAAAGCAGCCAGCACAGAGAGAGAGTTTACATAGCCTATGTTTATTCAGTTTAGCCATCTCAAATCATCACGAATTGTCTAAAATAAAATCTAAAGATATAAAACAGTTCAAGCATGTAACGATGTTTTAACGTTAAACCCAGATACATGTGCGCTATATCCAATATTTTGTGCGGAGAGTGCAAGATGTACAAGCACGCTTTTTTGGGACATATAGGTGCCAGCGCGATCATAATATAAAATAAAGAAATATATAAAAAAAAAAAAAAAAACGTGCTTTCTGTCGTCTCGTCTTGAACAGGAGAGCTTACAAAAATAAACCGAAACACAGCGAATACATGCCTCAAAGACATGATAAATATATCTATAGAAAGCTTTAAATTACTACTTAACGAAAAAAAAATCTCAATACAATCATAATCCATATAGAAGGCGTGTCTAACGAGGAGATGATGAGTCAGGCAACTTCATCCTTGGGACACAGACTCAGAAAACACTAGTTTATTAGTATAAATAATTCAAAAATCTTTTTACTATTTCCCTCTGTCACATTCACGGTAATTACTTTTTCCGGTGCTTTGCAACATCTTTTGAACTTAATTAAACCGTATAACTGTTTATCTGCGCTGATAGACTATTTGATATGAATTTGGATCAGCATAGGCTACATTTGGGAACGCGCCTTTTCTGCAATGTGCATCTTACAGACTGCAATTTACAATCGCAACTTCATTTTGCTATTAATCCTTTCAAGCCGATTTTCACTAAATTGGTCAGCTCCCGACAGCATCGGGTGTTTTATTAATGGAGAGTATAATTATTTAAACCAGTCGTCTATTACAATGTCTCTGTAACAAAAGCAGTTGCATGAATACTAAAGTTTGAAACAAAAATGAAACCAACAGAAAACTGAACACGTATTACCCTCCATGTTTAAAAATACAAGCGCAGCTGTTTAGAGGTTAATGACGTCACAGAATTTACCGGTATTTTGGAATGGATGTGTGAATGGTGCTTTTCCGGAAAAAAGACAATGTCGTTGACTGTGTGAACAGCGCATTTTTGAATTTACCGGTAAAGTCGTTCCGGTAATTTTACGGCAATTTACTGGTATTACTGTGTGAAAGAGGCTATACCGGTAAATTGCCGGAACGAATTTACCGGTATTTTTGAAAAGATCCTGTTCACACATGATCTCTTTATGGCAATTTACCAGTAATTTTCCGGAAAAGTCTGTATGTGTGAAAGGGCTTATAGTGTCATGAGTCCGGAACTGGTATTCCTCCCTCTCACCACCAGAGGGCGTTCTCCCGGTCTCATTACCTTCACTCCGCTCAGCTGTGTCACCCACTCACACACTTACACTCACACCTGGTCACTAGTTCGACACACCTGTCACATACTCACACACACAGCTGTTCCCCATTTGTTCACTTGTATATATTCTCCACACTCCCACCTCTCTGCCTGCCTGAATTAATGTTATTTGCTAATGTTTGTTGTCATTACGTGTCTCTAGTTCTTGCATTTCGGTGATTCGTTTCTATTTTGTTTTTGCCGTGTTCGCCTTTTCGTTTCATTCTTATTAAAGTTATTCTTCCCTGTATCTTGGACCCTGACCTCGTTCTTTCCACGGCGCCGTCTCTCTGCACCGTGACACATAGGACAAGTTTGAAATTTTAAGAACTGATATTGTTTTTATATTGTGTAAAATCGGTTCAGATTTTGAAAGTCATGTAGTGTATTCTAGTTTTAGGAATAATAAACTTTTGATTGTCACAAAGCTAATTTTCTGCAGGAATCTATTAGAAACCACTACTGTTATCATTATATAATATAAGTGTGACGTGACATTCAGCCAAGTACGGTGACCCATACTCAGAATTCGTGCTCTGCGTTTAACCCATCCAAGTGCACACACACAGCAGTGAACACACACATACTGTTAACACACACCCGGAGCAGTGGCAGTCATTTATGCTGCGGCGCCCGGGGAGCAGTTGGGGGCTCGGTACCTTAAGGTACCCGGGGCCCGAGATTCGAATCCACAACCTTAGGGTTAGGAGTCATACTCTCTAACCACTAGGCCACGACTTCAAAACACACACATACATATATATATATATATATATATATATATTCCTATAACACAATTTTTCTTACACTGTACCATAAGAGATGAGTGACAACATATTCATAATTTAGTCTGCATCTAGCTTGACAGCATGTGTTGTGTAATGACTGAACCAGCTTCAGCAAGTCTGAGAATAAAAGAGACTGTCTGCACCTCCTGCTGTAAAGGAGCAGAACTGCAACAAAGTTAGATATTTTTTTAACCTTTGTGCCAATTAAAGTGATATGGATTAGAAGAGAGGACAAGAAATTATTAAAAGCTGGAGTAGCACAATCAGGAGCAAGATTTGAACTTTAACTCTAAACAAGCTCTACAGCTCAAAACGTTAAAGCTGCTAACTAGCATGTGAAGAGCCCCCCCCCCCCCCATTTTTTTATTATTATTATTTTAATACAATGAGAGCCTTTTTAGACGTAATTGGTGAACAGACTACTCCAGTTAAAACCACATTATAAAATGTGAGTGATGAGTGTGCATATAGAAAGTATTTGTTACCTCACTGGTGAACATGGCACAGAAATAATCACTGCAGGCTGCCAACACGATGCGGTGGGCCGGGAAATCTGTGCCCTCCACCCTCAGAGTGATATCGCACAGCGTGTTGCTTTTTCTCAGGGCGTTCATGGCATTCAAGATCGATTTGGCATGTGAATTGGTCATGATGTCCTTGGGTGCCATGATGACAGGGGGTGGGGTGGAGCGACAAAACCTCAGGCACTGCAGGATGATGATTTCTATAGGACACAATTAATCAGTGACCAGCTCAGAGGATATTTTGAGTTTGATTTTTAAGTTTCGGTTCCCTTCGAATTTCATTGTATTTTTTTGTCCATTAATGAAAATCAATGGTAATGGAAACAGTTTGGTTACCAACATTCTTCAAAACATATACTTTTATGTTTAACAGAAGAAAAAAGCTGATATGGGGTTTAAACGACATGAGGACAAGTGAATCATAACAGAAATGTCATTTTCGGTTGGACTAGTCCTTTAATATGAGACTATTTTTGTCCATGTCTTTATCTGTATTGTAGCTTAAAGGCTGACCACTGTACATTGCCATTTGTTGAGAATGTTACTTTTAAAAAGTATTAACCAAAAAGATCTTCCAAAGAAATCACAGAAATACACTGAACCTTAATGACAAATAAAAAAACAAAAAAAAACAATACACAGTGAAATTCTGGTTTCTCAATCTTTTTGGACATCATAACCTTTTCAGTGGCTTCTTAAAAAGAAAAGGTCTTTCTAAAATGTAATAACGAGATAATATAGATACATAAAAATAAAATGTTTTAGAAGAGGTCTACCTGGGTTTGATGGGCACTACACCTGTGTATTACTATAGACGGGAAACAGAAACCATTTTTTCGTATTTAATATTATTTTATTAGTATAACTTCATCTGAACGTGCTGTTGTAAATCAGGTGAGAGTTTATGCCTCACAGAGGTGAGATGAGGCTACGTGCTAAAGCTAACTGAAATCGTATGCTAACCCACACATAAACATCTCCATTTGAACTCACAGCGTCCAGCGGCTCCACAGCAGGACAGAAACGGACCAGGACTGGCTGACAGCACACGGCGGTCTATTTAGACATCTGCTGGTACCCCTCACAGGGAGACCCTCGCAGGTGTGAACTGTGAACTGAATTAATTTTACTCCAGCAATGAAAAAAACAGCACTCACGTGTGCGCGCATTTCCAGCAAAACATTGCGACGTCACCAGCGCGCGTGCGCACCGTAAGGCCCGTGCTCACACGAATGCAATCTCAAATCACAATCATTCTGACCTTCATTTAATCATTTCTATGATAAATACATTATAATATATGCTGTTTCATAAAATAGTGGTAAAAAAGTAACTACAACTACTAAGGACTACCAAAAGGTTTGAATATAAGTGCTTGAAGAATTGGATTAACTAGTAGTCTTTAGCAATTTATTAGCACTTGAAGAATTGGACATCAGTTGTAGTCTTTATTATTCTGTTAACTAAAACTAAAACAATTAAATATATTTTAAAGTAATTGAAATAAAAAATAAATATTAGAGGAAAATCTTAAATGTTACTTTGACAACTAAAAGTTAAAATACTGAAATGTATACAATATATATATATATATACATATATTTGAAAATTCAAATAAATTATATAAATATAAAAAAACAAATAAACAGGACCAAATCACATATTATATTATATATACATACATACACATATATAGATACACACACACATATATATACACACACACACACACACACACACACATACACATATATATAGATATATTTGCACACACACACACAAATATATATATATATACACACACACACCTTTTTCACATACCAAAAAGTAAAAAAAAAAAATAATAATAAATTAACGAAGCAAGCAATTCTAGCGGTTTCATTTTTATTTTGCTTTTTTAAAATATTTTAAAACGTTTAAACCCAGTGCAAGTATTTTGAATGAAATCCCAAGTTCACTCAAACAAAAGGTACAATTTTTCCCAACTTGAATCCCACTGCTGAAGCTATGGGTCAAGCATTTCAGATAAAAAGTTAATGAATGATCATGCAGACATGTTTGAGAAAACTGAGACCTAAGCATGGATCATATGAGTTTTCCCTACAATCCTTAAAGTACAGAACCACTAACCAATAGACCAGAAAACAGTCAGAATAAAAAAGAACCCTGTAATGCTTTATGACTCATTCCAGTGATTTACAACAAATGTTCTGTGCTGCAGTGAAATAGTAAAGAACAATATAAACACAAGACTACCACATTTATCAAGACTTTTAAGCATTTGAACAAATAAACACCTTATTTAAATATATGTTAAAATCCTTCAAGAGATACTAAAAATCTTTAAATCTGCATTGTGTGGGATCCAGGTCATTGTGAAGTGAGCAGGCACAAGCCAAAGTTCAAGTTATTCCTTTTTTTTTTTTTTTTTTTTACAGCAGAGTGTCATCTGTGCAGCCTCCTTCCAGTCCATAACGGAACTCCTGCAGGTTTGAGATCCCATAAAAATGGACAAATGCCGCCGCGACAACCAGCACATGGAATATCTGATGAGACTGAAACTGAGAAAGTAAAACAGATAGAGACGTGAGTATCCAACTGTTTTTGCACTGCAAAAGGAAGCTGTTTTCAATTAATGAGAGACTTCCATTTCATTAGCCGCTATAGATAAATAACTAGGAAAATAAAGTGCAATAAACATAAATTTGAGAATGATTATCATAAAAAATTTAATCAATATCATCAACATCAAGCAGCATAACAGACTGCATTTATACTGCTAAAATAACTGTAAACAGATGATACCAGAAGCCTTGCACATTCAATTAAAAAAAATGGATGCACCCGCTCTTATGTAAAAAAAATTAGGTGGATACCTGTATGAACATTGTGTTATTAGGCCGCTTTACAATATTACATACAACATAGATTCATAGTCTTACCCAGATGTCACATTTGCCAGGGAAGTAACGTTCAGGTATCCGTGCTGCATAAAGTGATGCTCCACTAATGTACATGGCACCCATCAGATAGAACCAGCCCATCTGACCCACTGTTGTTGCTTTCACAAAACCCTCTGCGATGGTAAAATGCATTGTGGGAATGAGCCCACTCAGACCAAGGCCCATGAAAACACCTAAGTACAAGGAAAATCATTGATTGATTAAAATCATTCAAGCAGCAGAACATGTAGAGAAGTAGGTGAGTGCATCACCTGCACGTGTTGACCGGTGGCGAGGGGTGGCGAATCTGTCCCACTGGGCCACAACGATAGCAGCAACACCCAGCACACATACAACAGAGAGATAGATGAACCGCGGCTGAGGAGAGCAGTAAAACGAGTAGTACAGCCATGGAACGAATGAGCCCATGATTAACAACGCAATACCAGAGTAATCCAGCCTAAGGACATAAAAAAAATAAAAAAAAATACACTCAAGTTACTGAAGTCATGTCTATACATAAAAAATAATAATAAAAAAAATAAATAAATATAAATATATATATGTTCACCAAGACTGCAATTATTTGATCAAAAATTTTTCACATTATTTCTGTTTTTACTTTTTGATTAAAGGGCTCATCGGATGAGAATCTGACTTTTTCCATGTTTAAGTGCTATAACGGAGTGTCCGGTGCATCTACCAACTCCAAAAACGTGAGAAAGAAGAATTCAGTTAATTTGGTTTTGTAAGCCTTTCTCTGCAAGCATGTGAGAAAATGAGCTGATCAGGTTTCTCTCCCCCTCTGACGTAGGACGGGATTCTTATTATAATATTACTGCCCATTAATCCAGTAGACCTTCACTCCAGAAAACAAGATCCAGGGGGCATGGTTGGATCCACATCTAGGGGGTGGAGACAGGTAGGTTTAGGGGTGGGGCTCTGGGAGACGGGTGCGTTTAGGAATCTGGGGGTGGAGACAGGTAGATTTAGGGATCAAGAGGTAGAGACGGGTAGGTTTAGGCATATGTAAGGTGGGAGGAGTTGGCTCTGGATCCAATCACGCCCCCTGGATCTTGTGTTCTGCAGTGAGGACCATTTCCAGTAATCTACACACTTCCACCCACGGCATTCAGCCGCCATTGTTGTTTTTGGAAGTGACAATGGTGTATTTGTTCAGACACCAGAGCTAAATGTTCTGTCGTTGGCTGCACAGACGAACACAAATCATTATTTAGAGTCCCAGCCTCAGAGGAGACAAGAGAGGAGCGGATTTTATTTTAAGTGGAAATCCCAGAAGGGGAGTGGAGTGTGCAGTAACTCATTATCATTTAAAGAGACATACACCAAACCAGGTTGGTGTGGGCAGAGCTGTTTTTGACAAGGCAAAAAGGGTGTTGTTTACACAGCTATTTATTGATTTATTTAAGCAAGATATGTTACAGACATTTCATGAAGACCCTAAAAAAATAAAGCCCTTTAAATAAATGCTGTCTTGGGGAGCATAAAACACTAATTTCAAAAATGAAAAAAATTCCAAACTCGTTTTTGCAGAATGCCACTTAACATTAGTACTGCCTACACACAAAAAGCATAAAAACTGGTGTCTCTTACTTGGAGAAAGTCCTAGAGACTTTTTCAGAGTGGCAGTAGACAGTGTGAAAAAGCCAGGAGAAGGACAAACAAAGAACTGCACCAAGGAAGAACATCCCAAACACCACTTTCTCCTGCACGGGTGCCATGAATGAAACGTTTGGCCGCAGCATTGTCAATGTGCCCAAGCACAGGAACAGAATTAGGCCTGTAGGGAGACATTGTGATAGATTAATTAGCCTTCAAAATGACATACTAGTAACATAATTACAGGTTTGAGTAACATTAAAAGTCTAAGTGGTGTGCTTTGTGTCATCCTCAGGACAGTGATTCACACATATCAGATTATCATATTACAAATATCGTACAATTTATCTAGTTAGTTCCAGAAGGTGTGAAAAGTCTTTCTTCAAAAGCCACTGGGGTTATATGACATGTGCTACTCTTTAAAAGTGACAGTAAAGAATATTTATATTTCAAATAAATTTGAACTTCCTCTTCATCAAAGAGTACAGAAAAATGTATTGTTTAAAAAAATATATAAATCAGAACAACTGTTTTCCACATTGATAATAAAACAGGGTTTCTGCAGGGTTTAATCTGTCAAATTTAATACTTTTAAGACCTTTTTAAGACGGGGAAGTCGTGGCCTAATGGTTAGAGAGTCGGACTCCCAATCGAAGGGTTGTGGGTTCGAGTCCCGGGCCGGCATGTACAGTTCTCTCTCCACCTTCAATAACATGACTTAGGTGCCCTTGAGCAAGGCATCGAACCCCCAACTGCTCCCCGGGCGCCGCAGCATAAATGGCTGCCCACTGCTCCGGGTGTGTGCTCACAGTGTGTGTGTGTGTGTGTGTGTGTGTTCACTGCTCTGTGTGTGTGCACTTTGGATGGGTTAAATGCAGAGCACAAATTCCGAGTATGGGTCACCATACTTGGCTGAATGTCACTTCACTTCACTTATTTTTATGACCATTAGGATTTGAATTTATGACCTACACAAATTACGATAAATAACTTCATTAAAATTAAAGTTCATTAAATTAAAAGTCATTAAAATTCATTTCAAAAATCTTTTTTTTATTATTGACTTTCATTGAAAGTAAAAAGTTTTATTATTAAAAGAGTTATTCTATTATTTCTTAAGATTAAGAAACTGAAGCCTTGGCCTTCTTTTTCTTGAGTATCAAGAACACAGGAACACTTAACAATTGTAACATTGTAAAGTAACATTGTAAATTAACAATTATTTTATGGCATTACTTTCCAAAATAACAAGTGTTATTGGTGTTTGGTCACAGTGAATACACCCACAAGCAGGGCCGTAGCTGGGGTTTGCGGGGCCCCGGTGAAGGTTGTACCAGTGGGCCCTGTTTGAAATTGTTTAATTTGTATGTTCGTTTGTTTTTATTTATTTTTGATATTTACACAATATTTAAGTTTTTTTCAAGTTTGTAGGTGTCCAGGTACAGAAACCGAATAATTAAATGTAAAATAGCACTGGATAGTCTTCAATGTAAAAATTAAATATACAATCAAACCAAAATGTATTCAGACACCTTGAACATTTCTCACATTATTACAGTTTATTTGCTTTTGCTTCTAAAATGGTTATAAAATATGACAATAATTTAGAGTTAAACTCCGTCAGATAAATTCGTCTTGATAATGTCATAACTTTGATAGAAATTTACGTAATGGATTACAATCAACCAAAACTACAGACAACTGTTATTATGACAATATTTACACAACTATCAATACTTTGTTGACCGATTATCAAGCAATGCTTCATTTTGTTCAGACTGTGGTGGTGTAATAAATAATTATCGATTTTCAAATATTGCACCTGTCAAACATAGTCTATTTTGCCGTCAATACTGTTGACGGTGTCCTTTATCAGTAGGCGTAGGCAGGGGCGGACTGGCCATCGGGAGCACCGGGACATTTCCCGGTGGCCTGACCGTCATTCTGGCCTGCTGCTGTGCAGTCGATCAGGCTGGCGTGCAATAGGCTGGTATGCAACTGTGAATTAATTGACGGTTTTATGAATACGAATCAGGCGATATCCAGAGGCAGGCTATATCTTAGAAAATCGCGCAAAAAATAGAGTGTAAACGCAAAGGAGGAGCAGAGAGGGAAAGGAGAAAAAGCCCTGGCCACAGACGCAGCAAGTTGCTGCAAAATCCCAACCATTTTCGCCAGTAAGGGAGCAGGTCGTTCAGAATTACATTTATATTTACTATGGTTCACTGAAAAAAAAACGAACTGTTCAGTTCACCCCACACGGTTCGACACGCGCTGCAACCGCTGTTCAACTTAAATCTGACAAAGCATCTGTAATATGGTTTAAATAAATAACACGTAAAACAAACAGGGTTCAGATAATATATGTTTCTGTTGATGCATGCGCATTCTGGATTCCCAGACATTACAACAACAGCGATGAAAAAACCTCTACAAATCATTGACTCTTAATACTAATACGCACACTGTATCAGTGCATTCTCTTAAAGTGACAGTCTTCATGTTAATCGAACAGCAACAACCGATAAATCACTCACTGCTCTTGATTAAAAAGCTTTTTTTTTTTTACTTAAAGAATAATCTTTAATTTATAGTCCAAAATGCAATGCTGTTTTACATTTGATTACTTTCATTTCTGTACCTAAAAACTAATGCAAGACCTACCTAAAAAAAACCTGAAAGTCAGTTTATTTTATTTGTATCTTTACTCTATTGTATTTATTTGTGCTGTTGCTTGTAGTTAGAATATTCTTAATAATATGATAATATATATTTTTTGAAAGTACAGTTTTTCCATAAACATAGCATATACAACTATACTGAAACCGTGACTCTAAAACCGTGAAACAAACCGAACTGTGAAAAAGTTGAACTGTTCCACCCTAATATTTACATAATCATTTGGCAGACAGACGCTTTCATTCAAAGCGACTTACAATAGATGAAATCTATTTAAAAAATATATATTACAAATGTATATAATGATAGATGTTTTAAAAGAGCATCTTAATGACAAACTAGCACACTGTTTTACATATGGGGATACAGTATTTTTTTTTGTGCCAAAATTGACCAGAAACTGATTTTCCATTTCTAGCCTACAATATGTAGCCTAGTGTACAATGCTTATTTATTTTGAAGGTGACAAAGGAAGCAGCAGTAGCACTAGTGCTGCTAGTGCTCCTGCTGTTGAACAAGAGAGGGTGGACAGTTCAGCTTTTGAGTCAGAGCAGGAACCTTCAGCTAAAGTTTAAGCTATTAGCAAAACTAAACATGCTTGCTATACTCTTAGAAACTATGTGCTTTTATGATTTATAAGGTCATCAGTAGTAGGACTGTGATCACGGGGACATACAATTGATGGCTGCATAATTAATATAGATTATTGAAAGTGCTTATTTCATATTGCAGAGAAATTCGATGTGCAGAGTGAGAGAGGGGGGGTTAAGGGAAAGATGATAGAGACAGTGAATGGCTTGATACTTGATTTGATTATTTTGCCCGTCCACAGTCTAAGGATTTTGATTTATTTTTTAAGTATAACCCAAGTCAAACAACTGAAAGAGCCAAAGAGTTTAGCAGTCTGGTGGACACATGAATTGGGTGGTGACTGCAGCAACAGAGGTGGCCTGAGGTGGAGTCAAATTCCTGGCCTGATTTACTGTCCCAGTACGCCACTGGGCGTAGGTGTAGGTGTGTTAAAAAAAGTTGATATTGTTGTCATGAAGACAAGATCCTGGTCTCTCGGCGGCCTCCCTCAAGCAGCAGCTGTGCGCCAGCTCCACGTCAGGCACGGTTCTGGTGTGTAAAGACACAGAAAACGCGAGGCAGCTGCAGTGTTGGGAAAGTTCACTTTCTACATGAACTAGTTCAAAGTTCAATTCACAAATTTTAAAATGAACTAGTTCAGTTCATAGTTCAAACTACAAAATTATGAACTAAAGTTCACAGTTCCAAAAATGAACTAGTTCATAGTTCTTTTTTTCCATACGTTGCTGCGAGCTATTAATTTTCAAAATTATTGCCACAGCCCATATAGAATCACAGACAGCAATTATTTTAGCAGTTTTAACAATGAAGCTATGCGTCAGATTTCATCTTCATATCCAATTTTGAATCCTTATCCAACCAGGGTTTACATTAGCATTGAGGGGACAGCATTTCCCCATTGTTGCTTTAATGCTTTGTCTCCCATTCTCACCAACCTTGTTATAAACATCATAAAATTCTTTTAAATGATCATACGCCTTCTTGCTACATGCTGCTGTCGTTTGCTGTTTTTTTTTTGATGACGCGTCACGCATGCGGCGGACGGCAGTGTGACACTGGTGGCTGGTGTTGCCAGATTGGGTGTTTTCCCGCTACATATTGAGACCCGTTTACGGTGTGTTTTAGCCGGGTTTTCGCCTGGAAGGCTCTGGCATAGAAATCTGGCACCCTATTGAACGAAGTTAACCTGAGAGAGCGTGCCGTTCACAGACACCAGAATGAACGAGTTCACAGTAACGTTTATCAGGCATTAATACAGCACATTCAGTTCACGTTCGCCCAAAATATGAAAGAGTTCATGAACTATCGTTCAATGAACGCGTTCAGGCACAACACTGGGCAGCTGCCACGCTCCTGACACGCAGCAGAATAGCCACGCTCACGCCACGCAGCCAGTGTGTCACCGGCCTCATACAGAACTACAGCAGGCGAAACAAATTAATGCCATTGCCGCTGCAAGCACATTTTGATGGAAGAACAAATTAATGGACTAGCATATCAATTTAAGACGTGGCTAAATGTTTTTTATGACCTTGTATGGAAAATCCGGACGTTTTTATGACTTTTTATGGCCTTAAATTCTTATTGTTAAATTTATGACCTTTTATGACTTTTTATGGCCCCGCGGAAACCTTATAACCTATTATAATAGTAATATTTCTTGAGCATAAAATCACCATATGATCAGAATTATTTCTGAAAGATCATGTGACGCTGGATCACAAGACTAGAGTAATGACTGCTGAAAATCCAACTTTCCCACAGAAATAAGTTACATGTTCAATATTTCAAATAATACATGTTTTTACTGTACTTTAAATAAATACAGCCTTGGTGAGCTTAAGAGACTTATTTTAAAAGCATTAACTTAAACTTAAACTTTAACACATTAACATAAACTTTTTTTCAATTAACCGCAAATCTTTGAACAGCAGTTAACTTAAAATTTGGGAAACAGGAAATGTTTATTAAAAGTTTTTTTTTCTTCTCTGGTAGTAAGTTTGAATGTAAAATCTACAGAGATATGTAGTATTTCAAGAGATGCTTGTTACGTTTGACTTTTCTGTATTATCATGTCACAAGCACAAACCCAGCAGGTGTGTCCAGATGTTTCCAGTTTCTGTGTGAATCCTAAAGATGCTCCCAAAACAGGCACGGAAAGACGGCATGGGTGGACGGTGTCCCTGCAGCAGGTAATCATTATCCTTTAGCCAATCTGGGAGGAGATGGTATGGAATAACACGCCAACGTCCTTCCCATACCTAGTAACGGTACAAGTTTGCTTTAAACACAAACATCTCAGACTAGAAATAGGCCACATTTACATTACAATCATTTTACACACATACATTGGGATTAATTAACCCTTGTGGATTGTTCAAATTCACTACCCTTTCAAGTTGTTCGGGATGAAAACATCCACTCAATTGAACTACTGTAAAAATGTATCAGATTCATATTTTTTTCAATTTTTGTTTTTGCATAAATCTGTTAATCAACCTCAGTCCTGATCAAAACTACCAAATGTTTTTAAAAAAAATCCAAGATTTTAACTCTTTAATTGCCAAGTTCATAAATGATGTCACTGATTTGGGGAAAAAAATGACTTATTTTCAATATAAAAGTAATTGTGGCTGGATTTTTTTTTTATACTTTTTATAACAGTCTTGGGCATGTCAAAGATTAGTAGCAACATTGGGTTTGATGCATTTTTAGTTTTTGTGCAACATTAGATTTAATTTTTTTCTCCCTAATTTGTTGTTGGTGGCTGTTTTTGCCCCATTGACTTTCATTATAACGACATTTTTTGATTGCAAAGCCATGACACCATGTAATCATGCATTCTTTATTGTTTGTGGTTTTCCCTTTTGGGAAGAGGTAAAATTTGTTAATTTTACAGTTGATCACTAGGTGGGACCATTAACCCTTTAGATAGGCCTGTGCAAAAAAAGGCTTAGTTTCTGGCTTGTATATGGAGTTATATGGAGTATAACAGCAAATTATAGTGTTTGTGTGTGTGTGAGATTCTTGATTGTTGGTGGCTTTCCCTGTTGGGAAGAGGTAACATTTGTTATTTTTACAGTTGATCACTAGGTGGGACCATTAACCCTTTAGATAGGCCTGTGCAAAAAAAGCTTAGTTTCTGATTTGTATATTAAGCTATATGGAGTATAACAGTATATTATATTGATGTGTGTGTGTGAGAAAGAGAGAGAGAGTGTGTGTGAGAGAGACCTTTGCGCACTTACCTTAATGTATTTCAGAAAATCACAATGTACACCTCAGCTCTTAGAACTACATGGAGTAAACAAAAGTGTATTTATGCACCTGCTGCCTTTTAATGGTGGTGAAAGTATTCGGTTGTTAAGTGATGACGTAAGAAGCGCTGTTTCCGGGTCCAGGCCTCAACTCGCTTCACTTGAGAATATGACCTCAGCAGCCGTTTATGAGCACTGTTTATTCATATTGATAATTTAAGTTGAACGCTTTCAAACTTACGATATACACTACAGTCTCCGTGCTCACAGCGTCCCAAACACAAATCATTTTTATAAATTTTTTTTATATTTATATTTTCATTGTCTGGCTATCTGGTACTTCGGTATGGAGTTAAAGGTTAATATTATAACTTTTTCACTAGTATTCTATCACATTGTGAGTTTATATTAGCACCTTTTGTTGTTTTCTCGTGGTAACTGATAGAGCGTTTGGACACGGAAGCGCTGCTACGTAACGTCAGACTTAACATGCAAACAGACTAAACAAAAGCAAAGTACGCGGATTTAAACACTTGCATGCCATCGTGCTGGATATTTAATGGTGAGAAGAGCAGCAAGCAACACGAGAAAGGGCTTGACTTTTACCAAAGTTTTAGAAATTATGATGTAGCGTGACCCCTCCAGCGAACTGCAGCTTATTTGAAGTTGGTATTGCATTTTGGTTCATAATACATTATGTTCATAAATTTGATGCGAAGTAGATTTTTTTACAGGATTTTTAGGCCATCTGTACTTTTCACCATCAAAAGGAAGCAGTTGCATAAACACACTTCTTTTTTTATTGTTTATTGTAGTTCTGAGAGCATGAGGTGCATATTTTGATTTTTTCAGATACTGTACATCAAGGTAAGTGCACAAAGGTCTCTCTCACACCCTCTCTTTCTCTCTCTCTCTCTCTCTCTATAACACACACACTATAATTTGCTATTATACTCCATATAACTCCATACAAGCCAGAAACTAAGCCTTTTTTTGCACAGGCCTATCTAAAGGGTTAATGGTCCCACCTAGTGATCAACTGTAAAAAATAACAAATGTTACCTCTTCCCAACAGGGAAAACCACCAACAATCAAGAATCTCACACACACAAACACTATAATTTGCTGTTATACTCCATATAACTCCATATACAAGCCAGAAACCAAGCCTTTTTTTGCACAGGCCTATTTAAAGGGTTAATGGTCCCACCTAGTGATCAACTGTAAAAATACATTTTTTTACCTCTTCCCAAAAGTGAAAACCACAAACAATCAAGAATGCATGATTATATGGTGTCATGGCTTTGCAATCAAAAAATGTCGTTATAATGGAAGTCAATGGGGCAAAAACAGCCACCAACAACAAAAAGAGAAAAAATGTAAATCTAATGCTGCACAAAAACTAACAATGCATCAAAGCCAATCTTGTTACTAATTTTTGACATGCCCAAGACTGTGATAAAAGGTAAATAAAAAATCCAGTCCACAATCACTTTTTATATTGAACATATGTAAATTTGTGTGTTTTTTTTCCCAAATCAGTGACATCATTTATGAACTTGGTAATTAAAAAGTTAAAATCTTGGAATTGGTAGTTTTGATCAGGACTGAGGTTGATTAATAGGTTCATGCAAAAAAAATTGAAAAAAATATTTATCTGATACATTTTTACAGCAGTTTAATTTAGTGGATGTTTTCATCCACGAACATCCCGAAAGGGTAGTGAATTTGCCCACA